>NC_091944.1:32141012-32353220 GCF_041260155.1 Ptychodera flava | reverse complement strand
TGTCATGCGCACTGTAAAAAATGGCAAATCTGGAGATGTTTTCAGCAAAAGTATCTCAGCTTGACCTACAAATGCTCCATTTTATTTTGTGATTGATTATGATTTACGTTTGAGCTGACAATTAAAGTTATATTGATGTTCACTTTTTATACATTTTTCAGACATGCTGCACTCTTGACATCCTTTAAGATAATGTCATTTGAGTGCAAGTTATGGTGACCTGAAATAAGTATATTCATTCTTTCTTAGTGTACCATTAGGTCATGTGAGCTCTGGAGGTACTAGTAATTACATGATAGCTTGACACTAATTTTTTGTTCATATGTGTGGCATTCTTTTCCTCTTCTTCTGGTGATCATTGCTGTACTGCCAGTAGTGAGACCCCCGCCCCTCTTGTAATTATCATATCATAGGTGTGGACCATACCGGTATGTTACGAAGATTATCACTCCTTATGACCTGACCTTTCACCTTGTACCGGTATCTTTTAGTCATCAAAACAGCCTATCTCACAATTGCCTGCATGCTCTATCTACTGTACGGGTAGTGCTGGTGCAGATACTTTGAGAGAGGTTTGAAAATGAAATACATACACGTACGATATCAGACTCTAGAAGTATGGAAATTAGAAAATATCAATATTAGAGTCTAACACCGTCTAATTGGATATCATTGCATACTGCAATGATATTAACACTTAACTTATACCGGTACAATTAATACATTTGCATACATTTGAACAATGGTTGTACTCGGGAATAAAAGGATGCATCACAGTGTTGCTCTACAGACTCAGTATGCCCCAGAGATCATGTGATGGTGTAGAAACAGACCAATGTGTACAATCGTACGGAAATACACACTTCTATGCATGTTTTTTTTCATGTTGGTTGGTCTGTACCGTGATCCATTTGAGTTGTAGGTTTGACGCATTTACACTTCTTTAACAGAAAATTATGACTTTTTGTCATTCTAAAAAAGTAAATCCTTCTATCTTCGGTTAACAAATTATTGAAAATTGAGTAGGTTTTTGCAAAAAAATGTGACTTTGTATTTGACAAAACACATAACATAACCAGTCCGGGTTATGTCCATAGAGAGGATATTACAATTGACCAATCAGCGAACCTGCCGCCGCCAACGTCATGAATAATTAACCATGCAATCCTTGGCTCGCAGATTGTAATGAGTTCGGAACTTTCGGCCAGATTTCACTCTTTATTTTTAGCACTAGGTAGTTTTTAGATGTAGACGTTATGCACAATGTTCAGTACGGTCGAGATGGCGACTGACACTGGTGGTTATTACATCGAATATTACTTCTTTGGATGATTTTCCTGGCCAGTTACCGCTCCTAGAAATCAGGATTTGACCCTTGTAAATTTACAGCAAGTTATTTGTCGCCAAATATCGCCTATTTTTGGTCAAATTTAATTTAACCTTTCCATCTGTAGCATGGAGAATGTTTCAAGCTTTGCAACGATGGGTCAACTGTTCTTGTCAATGATCGGAGCACGATAGAGCACGGTTTTTTCGATCACCATGCATTTCCCGGTATGATTGACCCTTCGCTCAGAAAAAAAGTGCGCAGAATCAATCGCCGAGAAGTTAACCAGAAGCTGGTAAAGAGTACGGAAAACGTCCAATAACTCTTTGTCGAACATGGTCTAGGGTAAAGAACTCAGAAAACTATTACTGAAGAAATCCTTACAATTTTCAACACGGTAGAACGTCGCAAATTGACTCGACACCTCCGGGTAGCCAACATTCGCACTCGATTGGTCACGGTGGATCTGTCAGGTCAGATCGCGATCTCAGCATAACATTTCAAAGTGAACCCACTTAACCTTTAACCGTCATTACATATACAGTATGTGATTGGTTCTTGCCTTAACCTCATTACATATACGGTACGCCATTGGCTTCTTAACCTCATTACATATACGGTACGCCATTGGCTTTTCCCAACTATCCTCTCATAACCCGGACTGATAACATGCAATGCCTCCTTTGATCACACAACGACATACCGGTATTTAAAGTTGAACAGTTTGGACATGCCACCTTGACTAATTCTCATAATCTTCAAATTGAAAGTGAAATAAAGCTTGTTTTGACATTCTAGTAAGTGTTCTCCACATCTGGGAAAAACAGACAGGCTACCTATTTACATAACAGTGTTAAATTTCTAATTGCCAATTCTTTTGTTGTGAATATGTATTCTTTTTGTGCCCTTATGAACATATGAAATGATTATTTCAAAAACACAGTGGTGGCCCATTCCTAAAAGTCCCCTTCTGGAGAACCTTGCTAATTGTTAAACTGCCAGGTTATAAACATTATGGTAATTCTAGAACATTCTTTGATATTTTCTAGGTCAGAACCAGAACACCCAAGTTGACGTGCCAGTAATCTCTGTCAGGTGAAAATGGATTACAGTGTAGAGAACCAATCTTCATCAATTCTGAAAAGACTGAATGAATTCAGAAAACAGTCTCTGTTCACAGACATTCAGTTTTGTGTGCAGGGGCAGTGTTTTGCTTGTCACCAGGCAGTCTTAGCATGTTGCAGTCCAATGTTCAACTCAGCTCTTACTTCAGATGCACAGAAGGACAAAATCAGGGAATGCTTTGATGGTATGGATGCCAATACTGTGAAAGATATGCTAGACTTCATATACACTGGTAAAGTAACTATTTCCATGCATAATATTGAGCAATTGCTGAAAGCATCGAGTGAACTGAAAATTGAGGAGCTTGCTACTGGCTGTGCACAGTTTCAGGAGAAGTTTTACAATGCATCAGATTGTCCTGACAAGGCTGTATACACCTTACCTACTAGCTGTAGGAGGAATGAATCGGCGGGTGAACCAAAAATGCAACACTATACATGTACAAGTGAAGCTGACTATGTACAATTAGACACTAAACAAGTGCTGAAATGTGGAAGCAATATTGATGCCAGTAATTTGTTGAAATATGCAAATGATGAAGACAGAAATATCACTGTAGGCAGTGATGATGCTGATGTATTGGATAGTGGTAGTGATGGGAATGATGACGATGATGACCCCTATGAGGACAACACAGTCAATGAAGAAAATGCAATGAGCAATGTACACACACAAGCTGGTGGCAGAGAAGACGAATATAAAATAGAAATTGAAGATCAGAATGAAACAGCTAGGTGTTCCAGGACTGTTTACAAGGATTAATCATATGGTTGTTTGTGGGAACAAAGGTAGTAGCAGTATTGCTGATGTAGCAAAACCAGTGAACTTTGCAAGTGTAAACCAGCCTCACCTTTTTGAAACAGGTAACTCTGTTGCAGATATGAATATACCAGGAAGTCACATTAAGGACGATTCTAGTTTATCAGGTGAGACACACACTGACATTTGTAGCAATATCAATCATGCTGATACTGTGGCCCACAAAACCACATTTCAAACAGACCAGAATGAACATGTTGAAGAGGAAAAGTCAAAGGTCATCAAGGGAGAGAGGTGTCATTCAAATGTAAATTTTGTGGTGAAAGTTTTCCAAGGAATCATCTGCTGCAGAAACACAGAAATCAGGAGCATGGCGATGAAATTCAAGGTCATAGTAGCAGTAACTGCGATGAGAAACACAAATATTTGTGTACTGAACACAACTTTGAGTTTGGAAGCAAAAGTCTTCTGCAGGACCATCTTTCAGTGCCTTGTCAAGGTCTACAGCAGACAAAAGAGCATGTTACAACATCTAGCATTGGTCCACCAGAAATTTCCACTGAACAATCAACCAATACGTGGAAAGGACAGATTCTGCATCAGTGTAATGTCTGCAAGAAAGATTTCAAGCTACATAGTATACTGAAACTTCATAAGGAAAAAGTTCATGGTTCGACTGGTGGTTATCTGTCATGCAGAGTGTGCAAAGTGAGATTTCAAGCCGTAGTCTTTTAAGACATCACCAAGTTGCCAAGCATACACATAGCTCAGGGGCAAATAAACACTGCTGTCCTGTATGCAAGGAAACTCTCTTCTCAAAACTTCAGCTGAGGAAACATATGAAGGACAAACACCCAAATCAGCACCAGTGTGAGATTTGCAAAAAATCATTTTATGAAAAGAAATTATTAAAGCAGCACAGATATAGGATACATGAAAGAAAGGTTTGGAACTGTGGAGAATGTATTGCAGCATTTGATGATTACAAATCATTGAAGGAGCATAGAGAGACACATGATCAAGATTTAAAATATCAGTGTGAGAAATGTAAGAAATGGTTTGGCCGGAAGGATAGCTACGAGGGCCATATGAAGAGACACAGAGTTGAGAAATCTATTGAGTGTAAAATCTGCAACAAAGTTTTCCATTTGAAGAGCAGCTATGTTGAACACGTGAACATGCATGAAAGGAAGATGCCATTCAAATGCCATGTGTGTAATGTTAAGTTTGCCCATTATATTGACTTGTTGAAACATGAAGAAACATCCCACAGCACTGAGAAAATCTACAAATGCCCAGAGTGTAATGAGAGTTTTGATGGAACTTTGAGTTTAAGACAACACAGATCAAAGATACATGGAGCCGTGGAGCAGTGTAAATTGTGTAATGAAGTATTCCCCACAAAAGATGAACTGCATCAGCACAGACAGAGAGTGCATAAACTGAAGAATCACACTTGTGTAGATTGCAAAGTATCTTTTGACAATAAGCTTAAACTTTTTAGGCACAAAAAGAATATGCATTCACAAGAGTCATTGAGTTGTAAGGAATGTGGGAGGGTGTTTGAAAACAGAGAACTCTTAAAACAGCATCACAACATTCATGACAAGGAAGCATTTTATTCGTGTGAGGTGTGTGGCAAAACATTTGGAAGGAAGGAAAGCTTAGATGGGCATGTGAAACGCCACAAGTATGAGAAGCCCTATCCTTGTGAAGAATGCGGGAAGGTTTTTAATAGAAAAGAAACCCTGGAAAGGCATATCCGTACTCATTCAAGTATCAGACCGTACAGTTGTCCGGTCTGTCATAAGTGTTTCAAGTCTAAAGACTGGGCTGAAAAACACCAGGTAGTATACCACAGTGGTGACACTACTTTGAAACCCTGGTCTTGTTCTGAATGTGATAAGACATTTACACAGAAAAGTAATTTCCTGAAACACCAAAGAGTACATGCTAAGGTAAAACTGTACTTGTGTGACATTTGTGGGAAATCCTTTAGCGACTCGCAGTACTATGACATTCACAAACGTATTCACACAGGTGAACGGCCTTATCAATGTGAACTCTGTGGAAAATCATTCAAATGTAAACCAAGTTTAAACAGTCATCGGTTGTACATCCATTCATCGGAAAAACCTCATCGTTGCCACATGTGTGGGAAAGGATTTAAAACAGCTGCAAAAGTGAAAAGACATTTACTGGTTCACACTAAGTAGTTTTAATGTGCATTAGCTGTTTGAGGCATTACATGTAAGTGACATGACTTGCTGTCCTATGTTTGACAACTCTTGTCTCAACAAAATATTTTAAACAAGACATAGCAGTGTTTCATCAAGGATGCTTTATTCCACAATTCATTTACTTTTGCTCGCTATGTGCTGCCAATCATATATCAAATGACAGTCGAGCATGAAAATTCCATTTTCAAGTGTGCTGTACAATCAAGCACAAGTTTCTGTAGGCATAAGTAGACTTGTTAAGAGGAACCTCAGTTGTCAACGCTGTTGCTCACAGATCAGTCAGTAGACTGGGTGCATGTTACAAATTTGTATTTCAGTGGATTGAAAGGTACAACAAATAGTTTTTGCATTTTGTACTTTGTATCACCTGAATTATGTACCTATTTGGACTTGCTTTAGACAAATGTTATATACTGGTACAGTGTGAAGACAAGAATGTTGTACATGGAAGTTTTGATTTTTTTGAGCACTGGTATGCATCGTTATGTAATGGCAAATTAGCATGTTATACCATGGTCATTTCAAGACTATCACGATGATAGGGATTAATGCCAGTCATGAAACAGGCTTGTCACCATTGTATTACATTAAGAAAGGAAGTTTCAATAGACGTATACCTTTAAGGACATGTTTGTGTCCTAAACCCCAGCGTCGCTCACATTGATTGGTAGGTCTTATGTCCCTATGTCCCATCTGCGTTCATTCATTGGCTGCCTATATGTCCTCGTCTCATTAATATTTACTGTTCCGAATCCTGTTCATTCATTGGCTGCCTTATGTTGTTGTCCCTGCCTCACTTTCGAGTGTTACTTGTCTCGTTCTGCCATGTGCTCATCACTGTAATGTACAAATGTATCTGCGCGCTTAGCAAAACAGTCCCAGACTCCGGCTGTTTCATTCATCACTTTCGAACAATGACTGACAGTAACCTTTGTGAAGCCGCCAATTATGATGGATTCAAACACAACGTATCGCCATGACACTCTTAGGTCAAATAGCACCTCTTTACGATTGCTAAATGGTCATATAATCCAACCCCATCTTTGTTTGTCTCTGTGGTTACCGCAGCTCCTCTACCAAAAGCGTAGTCAACATTCACCAGAAATTACATAGAATTCCTCCGTTGAAGGTATCGTGTTCTTTTTCAAAGTCTCAAGTTTATTCGGGAAACGTGCGGCATCTAGCAGGGTTGTTTCTGATTGCCCGGAGTTTTGTCAAAGTAACTTCAAACAGGTGCACAACAGGCGCATGAATTGCCCTCCACAGCTAATGTCTTGTAATCTTTGTTTCGCATCGAACGGATCACAAGCAGATTTACCTTGCTCATTTCGATGATATATGTACACCAACATTGGATCTGTAGACGATTGCGAAAATAATCATCAACAGACATGAATGTCCAAACAAACTAAAGACCTAGTCTAATTAAGATGCTGACTACGTTATACATGTACATGGATCATCTGGAATCAATGATGCAGTCCTTTATTATCAATTCGGAATTCAAGGGACATGAGCTGTAACTTTTGGATATTTTTTCAGTATTTTAGATCCCTAAATCTACTATAGTTTCTCATCCTAATACATGTACCTATGCTATGCTAATTTAAAGTGTCCATTACTCTGCTTGTCAAAACACCCAGTACATGTGTAATGGCCATTGTTATTGTTGATAAATGAATTCTAGTCCTGACTTGAATACAGTATTCAACAATAATGCCTGATTATATCCATTTAGACTGCATCGACAAGGTATGCACTTGGTATTTATTTCATCACAGCCCAGGGATTAACACCAGAAACTGGAGTCAAAACGGAGAACAATACAGAAAAAAGCTAAATGGGACAGCTAATGGAGCTTTAATACACAATCCGATGGCAAGCATTTTGTTGTACAAATGAACCTGTAGCTGAAGAGTGTAACTACAAAGTTGTATATTTTTCATTTGGTAAGAAGCAGCATATTTTTACTGACAGAAATATTTACAGCTAATAAGACCAATATTTCCACGTGTCACATGTCCACGTGTCAGGGGAATGCAGACAACTTTGATGCCAGAGCTTTCTTACTATGACATTAAGTGCAGCGCAGATGCAAAGACAAATTTGTCTTCACAAACGTTGCGACTACGCTCTAGCTGTCTCGTAATGATTGGCTAGGCTCGCAGGTGCGTTACAGTAATGAGCATATGGCAGAACGAGACAAGTAACACTCGAAAGTGAGGCAAGGACAAGAACATATGGCGGCCAATGAATGAGCTGCATAACAGTAAATATTAATGAGACTTGAGGACATAAAGGCAGCCAATGAATGAACGTAAACGGGACATAGGGGCATAAGACCTACCAATCAACATGAGCGATGCTGGGGTTTAGGACACAAATTTATGTCCTAAATGTTATACATCTAATAAGACCCAGTGTGTTTTTTTATCAAACTACTGTTAGCACTTTGACCTCTCTTAAGGTCACCAAGCACAGCTACATTATTACAGCACTAAGACCCTCCAAATGTTTCCCCATGAAAGACTGTGATACGTATATGCATCATTATTACTTTTTTGGCAAAAAGTGTAAAATTTTTAACATTCTTGGAAAATAAAATTTTGCAATGTATATGAGAGCTAGTCCAGTTGAAATACTGTTTATATTCAACCATACTGACTAATGTAGATTATATGCTAATTGTGGTGGATTGTGTGCTGACTTGTGTAGATATGCTGATTGGTGTAATATTTGCTAAGTGATGTTGATTATAAGTGTGGAAAATATGTTTCAAAGAAGCTTCATGCAGAGAGTTAATGACATTCTCGACGAATCTGTTGTCAAATGAATGTATAGCCTCATTTTAAAACAATAATTCCCTCAAAAAAGAACAACATAGTTTTTAGAACGAGCCTATGCCAAAAAATGTAGATTTGTTTCTGGTGTGTGTGTCCTGAATCGACGTAAATGAAATGGGACATAAATTAGAAATGACTAAACTGACATGATGTTATCAAAGAATCTGTATGAAAGCATAGAGAAGACTTGCACAGGATAGAAAAGAGGAAAATACAACTGAAGTGCCACTTATATAAGTTCAACAGTGTGCCTTACATGCTAAATTATTATAATATACCACAGACTCAGGACAGTTGTCTTTAACAGAGATTGTCCTTGAACTCACATGTGATTACCAAAGAAAAAAAAACTACATTAACCCTTTCACCACCATGGTTTGTCCCAAATCCATTGTTTTCTATGGTAAAGTTGGACCTGTATACAGGCAACTGGGGGTGAAGGGGTTAAAAATGCCGTAGTCTTACACACAATTTGAACTAATTTGGTATAATTGGATAGCATATTAATGTCGGTTGTCAGTAAATATAGCCTTATCTACTTCCCTATTTATTCATGTAATACACAAGTTCTTATTGGCAATTTGTGATCTTGCAACTTTTACCAATAGGGCACCTAACAATTTTGATAAATTCTAACTATTATAAGATCCAATTCACCCAAATTAGTTCCAGTCATGTGTAAAAGACAAAGCAATTGCAATGCGGAAGTATATATTTGCCGCAATTAAAAAAACAAAAAAAAATGAATCTACATTTCTAAATTGCCTAAAGAAGAAGTTGCGATCCGAGAAATAGGTTTTATCAGTGAAGACTATATATCTAATCCATCTTTATATATATTAATATATACAAAGTTGTTTACTAGTTTATCTTTCAAAGAAAAGGAAGCAGAATTACCATATATAAGTTTATCTCGCAAAATCTATAGCAACAAGTCATTGACAATGACATAGTCCCCACTTCTAATAGGAATATTAGTCTTGATGGGTCAGGGAAATGTGGTCATTAAGAAGCATCACTGGAGTGTATATGTTGAGATCTATGGGCACGTAGGTCTATGTCACATGAGGCATGTCTAAGTTATGGTTCTAAATCGGGAAAAAAGATCAGACCTCTAGCTGTATTGGCCAGCCAAGAAATACATATGCGCATAATAAATGAGGTACAAGATGTGACATCTTAAAGAGGCACTCCCACTTGGTAACATTTTTAAAACATGTTTTTTTAATGCCAACGGTCAATATTTGACATGGCGACTCCGCGCGGATCATGAGATATCGATAAAAACATGTCCTCAAAAAAGTTAAAGTTTGAATTCCGGTGGCCCACCTGAATTCAGCTTCCGAACATAGAACGTTCGGCACTGGGGCCATTGTCAACTAAGCTATGGAGTACGAGTCTACACTGACGCTGCTGTACGCCACAGCAGTACCACTCGCGTTGGTGAGCGGTCATGTCCCATGGGAGAAAGCCGAGTCCTACTGACTCGGCAAAAAAACGAAAAACAAAGTTTGCTGATTCCACCAGAATTCGCATAGGTGACTAGCACAGATAGGTGCGGTTGATACATTGTATGCATAGTGGCCGCCGCGTGGTATGCGCGCATACCACAAGTGGCGGCCGCTATGTATAGAACCACGCGTAACTGTGTGGCAGACGACAAAATGTAGTCATCAGAGGCAACTAATATTTTACGCGTAAAAACTGATATCTATATGTGGTGTTGTTTAAAAATTTAATACAACTGATTGAGAATAATGAAAACGACAAAAACTAAGGAGAAGTTTTAAAAAAGAATTACCGGAGGTAAAGGCATTGATAATGATGTATATAAAGTCATCGCAGTGGGAGGTAAATAATTGCGTCATTCGAATGTTTTTGGACTCCTTAGAATATCGTCAATCAGCACAACAACACACTTTCGGGGGATTTCAGGTCATAACCAGAAACGAACGTAAAGCTTTGGGATGTGAAAAATACGCTCGGGAAATGACATGTTTTTATCTATATCTCGCGATCCGCGTGGAGTCGCCACATCAAATATGGACCGTTGGCATTAAAAAAATGTGTTTTAAAAATGTTACAAAGTGGGAGTGCCTCTTTAAGGTCTAATATCCTATCAAAATTGAAGGGTATAGAACTTGTGGTTACTGAGTTATGCATATATATGTATAATCAAGGTCAAAGGTCATCGAGGTCACGTGACATTTTGAAAAAAAAAATTGTATTGCTAATTAATCCCTATATGCCAAAAATCAGAGCTCTAGCTCTATTCGCTTGCCCATAATTAGATATGTGCATAATTAATGAGGTAAAGCGTCTCCCATCCTACTAAATATAAAGGACATAGCACTTGTGGTTACTTATTTATTGACATAAACGTATATTTTAGGTAAAAGGTCATCGAGGTCACATGACATTTTGTCAAAAAATTTCTATCCTATAGTTATCCCTATATACCAAAAATCAGACATCCAGCTCTATTGGCTTGCTCAGAATTTGATATGTGCATAATTAATGAGGTACAGCATGTGGCATATATCATAAAAAAATTGTATGTTTCTATGTGCCTGAGACAACTATTGCATGTTTTAAAGGTATACGTACGTTTTTGACTTTGTCATTCAAGATGGCAGTTGCATATGGTTCCAAGCAAATCCATATACTATATTTTAAGGCTTAAAAGCAAAGTAGCCGGATTATCGTAAATCTGTGGAATGTGAAAAAGCCATGCTACTGATCAGACGTGCCATGTTTGGTCTTAGAATCCCATAATTTTGTCATGTTTCAGGCGTTCATTGTCATTGAATCTTGCATGCGATGTCTGTGAAAATATAGCGACTAAACTTAAGTAAAAAATAAACTGAAGAAATGTTCCGTTTTTTGTCGGAGAATGCATATATGTGTTCCCTGCACACCCACTCGACCGCTCTTTGCATATATGTCACGAAAGTGCCCATCATGATCAAATTTATGATACGGTCAAAGTGACGCTATGAGAACTCAAAAACTCCCGTCTAGTGTATACAAATGACTGCGTCATCAGTAATCCTCCTACCGTATTGTGCGCCCAGGGTCCTGTACCGGTAACTTCCCGTTTAAGTGTGTTTTTGTGACATCTTATATAAGTGCCTGAAACTGTTCTTGCAGGTTTAAAAGGAATATTTTGTGATTTTGTTCATCTAAGATGACAGCCGTATGGTGGCCATTTTCCAATATCGGCTTCTAAGCAAATCCATGTACTATATTTTATGGCAAAAAATGCATAATTCATTACCGATTTAACTGATTTTGTGTCAACTTGTATGTTTCTATGTCCCTGAGACAACTATTACATGTTTTAAAGGTATACGTACGTTTTTGACTTTGTCATTCAAGATGGCAGTTGCATATGGTTCCAAGCAAATCCATATATTATATTTTAAGGCTTAAAAGCAAAGTAGCCGGATTATCGTAAATCTGTGGAATGTGAAAAAGCCATGCTACTGATCAGACGTGCCATGTTTGGTCTTAGAATCCCATAATTTTGTCATGTTTCAGGCGTTCATTGTCATTGAATCTTGCATGCGATGTCTGTGAAAATATAGCGACTAAACTTATAGTAAAAAATAAACTGAAGAAATGTTCCGTTTTTTGTCGGAGAATGCATATATTTCAAAATGTGTTCCCTGCACACCCACTCGACCGCTCTTTGCATATATGTCACGAAAGTGCCCATCATGATCATATTTATCATACGGTCAAAGCGGTGCTATGAGAACTCAAAAACTCCCGTCTAGTGTATACAATGACTGCGTCATCAGTTATCCTCCAATTGTGCGCCCAGGGTCCTGTACCGGTAACTTCCCGTTTAAGTGTGTTTTTGTGACATCTTATATAAGTGCCTGAAACTGTTCTTGCAGGTTTAAAAGGAATATTTTGTGATTTTGTTCATCTAAGATGACAGCCGTATGGTGGCCATTTTCCAATATCGGCTTCTAAGCAAATCCATGTACTATATTTTATGGCACAAAATGCATAATTCATTACCGATTTAACTGAATTTTGTGTCAACTTGTATGTTTTTAAGTGCCCGAGACTGTTCCATCAGGTTTTAAAGGTACGTTTTGTAATCCGTTCATCTATAAATCGAAAATATACAAAGTTTAACTATTTTATCTCGCACTCATGGAACCATGGCCTATTTAAATAACTCTTGTGTACTTTTTCAGACCAAATACTAAAACTTTATTTTGTCAACATCAACATGATATTAGTTTAGGCAAGAACAACTTCAAAGAACGGTACTGTGCAAATCAGACCACCGCGATAACAGCCACCACTACCGGCACATTCTCTATTACAGCCACATTTTGTCAACTCTTGACAACTTCAGCAATAGGAGAATAGCTTCTCCTGACATGTCCAGCAGACGAACCAAGTGTCACCTTGTTATTCCCATCCCCAGTCTCTTGATGTAGGTCTATTGGGCATATTATACATTAGCTGTCCCCATATATGGCCTGCCTGATATACAACAGGTTTTGCATGTTGTGTCAACTGAATTGGAGAGATTAAATTGTGTGATCGTTGTTGCTTGCAAATAGGTTCAATCTTGCATCATTCACATTTATTAGTATATCTGTACTCGATCTATCATACATATATTCGATGCCGGTTGTTGAGTGAGTGTTCTAAAGGTGTAAGAAATATCCTCAAAGACGTTCCATGTGTACCATGCAGATTTCTTTCCCTTCCCTTGGAAAGTAGATACAGTATAAAAACAGGAAATGAAGGTAACTTCACACATTATTTCTACCTTTCTTAGTGATATGGTATGGAGAGTAGATCAATTTGATTTCATGACAACAGCAAACATGGGAAAGAGACCAATAAATTGATAGCACTTTGTGACCCTCGCCATGTGATCTGGGTCCCCGGAAAAACAGTTGTATATTTGTGTGATTCGTTTTAACGATGTTCATGACCAAAGTAGGGTTCCTTCATCAGTCGCTCGAATGATTGGTATCCCCGCATGTCTAGCTAGTTTGATGGTAGCTGGACATGCTAGAATCGTTATGTTGTGATCTGTTGGGTAGATTGCTGCTCAGACCGTTCATTTAAACTACCCTCAAGTTTGATTTTTGCGCGAACAAGGATGTCTCTTATGTTTTTATTCCTTTTATATGTCGTGATAGGCTTTTCTGGAAAGGAATATTCCCACCCCAAAATGCCCAAACAGAAATAGTCATTAAGAGATATCAACTAATTAATGCGCATCATAAGATTGCATCGTATCATGATCGTATCAATCAGACATCCGTTCAAAAATAAGTCCACGTGGATATCACTCACAATAGATAACCCCAAACTGGAAAACTATCTGGAAGCAACTAAGATCATCCTTTTGAAACCCGTATCAGAAACAACATGACTCTAGCAGAAAAGACTCCTCTGAACAATCTGTCCAAAAACAAAATAACGCTCTCGAGTCGACAAAGGAAGAGGCATAGAAATTGTGAATGCCATATATAACATTAATGAAAGTAAAAGAGCTTCCAAATGCAAACTGTTACTATATACCGGATATGTTTATTTGGTATTATAGGCCACCGGCCCTTCATACAATTCATGAAAATAAATAGTCGTAACAGACAACATTTGGAAAAGGAAAAATACTTGCAGGCTATTCACAGCACTTCTCAAATACAGACTGAGAGAAGGAACATTCACTGCATATTTTGTAATAATTCTCTCTTCTTTTTAAAGCTATAAAACAAGAATTTTGACAGACTTAGCAGAGTATCACGAATTTGTGAACGCATGAGCAACGTAAATTTTGCCATTGTCGGTAAATTATAATAAAAGGACGGTAAAAATTTCTTTCTCAATTCATGATATACAGGGCAAACGAGACAAAAATGGAATTCGTTTTCTATCTGATTTAAAGTACATAACTGACATATTCTCATTGATCTATTGATGTTTTCAAAACGTCCACTTTCTACACGTAAATTATGGCTTGACACTTTGAAGATGTACAAAGCTCTACGAAATATACCAATGTCAACTATAGTTAAATATTTCTCCAGAATGAAATGGTTGTTAAAGAAGCGGTATGTGTCTAATTTCGGAGATGTAACAAGATTTGTTGACCATTCCTGGCTGCCTATATCTAGAGATCTTGCTTAAGAAGTGCAATGAAATTACTTTCATTGCCTACACTTTGTGTCTCCCACACAATACCAAAACCAAAACTATATAAAGCTTATTAACTTTAAATGCCCAGCACTCATAACCTTTCTCAGCCATGTCAAAACGATAATCATAGCATTGCTTAACATAGGTATCGTTGTTTCTTTTCAAGAGTTTAAACCAATATTTTATAATTCTGTAAAACCTATAAGTTCGTAATGGGTGTCTACCTAACTCTCCTAAAACTGCAGAATTACAAGCTGAGTTACTCACTTGGAGAATAAATTTACAAAACAACGTGTGGACTCGCTCTATATCATTTGCCTCATGAAAGCCCAAACTTCACAGCCGTACATTAATATGGGTACAATCTTACAATCAAAGATTTTCAAAGCAATGTGAATGTTAATGGTGACAGGTCATCTACATTCTGCTTCAACTTCTCATTTTCTTCGGCCAATTTAGCACAGTCTTGATAATTTGTTTTGAGTTCATTCCGGAGACTTATAACTTCTTCCGTTAATTCATCTTTACCTTATCTTTGTTCGGCTTGACTCGCTTGAAGTTGACGTGTCTTGGGGCCGGGATTCAATTCAATGTCACCACATTTCATTAACAACAGTGGTACAAACACCTGTTGAGACGGGCCTTTGTCCAGAAACATGGATCCGGTGATGTAACGCAGTTCAAACTGGACAATAATTTCATCATGCACGCAGAAATTTGTGTATTCAGACATGGATATGTCTACTAACCTCATGATATCCACTTTCTGCAACATGTGTCCAAGCAATAACACTACCGTAGCGACTGACAGTGTAATTAGAATTCTGTATAGCAGCTCCAGCGCGGGTGGCCATCTTGAACGCACCGTTTCTTTGTCTCGTCGTACATCTACACACTTCCAAGATGACGGCTGAGAAAACTGGCCAACTCGACCTCGCCAGAGTTCCACACCAATGCCCATCGCTTCAGACTAAATTCACTTTGTTACTGGACTAGAAATTGTCCCGGATTATTCAGTATATTGTGACCATTCGTTGAAAAACCAAGAGCACTCAGAATAGCCTGCTTCACGGTCAAAAGCAATATGGCGTCCCCGCAAACTATTACTATGAAGCATTATAGGGCGACATAAGCCATGCGATGAACATGGGGAAAACCTTGAAAACATGTAAGAAAATCATTGCGGAGGCAACTTGCAGTTCCCTTTATCACTCAACCAAAATTATCTGCACAGCACGATGGTATGGTATATTCTACCATAATACACAAAACCCCACAAGCAGGAACAATCTTTATATATGGTATATTATTAGCGGCTGTTTCAAGCCAAAAAACCCAAATATTGGAATTTCTAGGCTATTTCATAAAAACAATGGTCAAAAGGCAATCAGAAATGTCAAGGACACGAAAGGCTACTTTAAAAAGCTAAAATCAATAACAATAACAGAAAACCATATTCAAATTACATTAGATGTGGTATCAATGTACACAAATATGTCACAAACGAAAGCTATAAACATAGCTCGTGGCGATGGACTCTAAAATAGCACCACCCAACACTAACGATGTAAAAACCCTAAAAAACCTGCATGAAAGCCTTACTGTCGATTACTCGCAAACACAATACGTTTGAATTCATCGGAGAATATCAGTACTATAAACACATCTGCTGACAGAGGCAGAATGGGCTCACCAGCCTATTAGAGAGAACTATCATTAATTTCCATGAGCTGGAGAACATAATATTAAACCTCCACTCGGATCAAATATTCCTATGGAAACATTTACACAGGAATTAAACGTGAACTTTTAGCATTTGTCTAGGAGTGCAACACCCTGTACGGCCCGACAATCCAAATTCACATTTGAACATTCTATCGACGTCAAATATCATACCTTAACTTGGTAGTCTTCACGGTTCAGAATAGGCTCCGAAACTGCCAATTTTTGCTATATTAGGTTAATTCATGCAAGTCAAAGGTATACTTAGAAAACACTAGCAAAGATTTGTATTTATGCTCTGCGAAAATAACTATATGAAAGAAACGTGCTCTCTGCGTACGGCGACGGCCCATAACTGACCCACTGGACAACGATAGGTATGGTCTGCATTAATTGACTTACATTAAGCTTATGCTTCGCTTTTCTTCTATTTTAACTTAATTGTTATACTTATAGAGTGGTGAGATTATATATAGTAGAGAATTTCAACTTTAGATGAATAAAGTGTTGGGAATAAAATATAGCAGGTCAGTCAGAGTTTGATTAAAGGTAACGACTCGAAAAATAGGCACATAGTCCATGTAGCCGATAATGAGATGCTAATGATATGCGTAGTGTACAAGTTAAGGTCTCCTCGGCTAAACTTTCAGCAGGTTGAACACTTTCTACTATTTTTATAGTATTTTTATACAAAGTGACAGACTAATTCTACGTGCAACTTACAACTGATAATGAGTTTTAGCTCATTCTTTACTATTTTCATAGTATTTGATGGCCGGTATCAGACAGTTCGTGTTCGTGTCGGCTACAGAGACGATCGCGATCTGCCGAAAAATATCTCCGAAAACATATGCGCTGGTATTGCTAATCGAGCAAAACCTTCCGATTGCGTCATTGGTCCGTGCATGGCTAACGGCGGCCAAGTGAAATTCGTATCTTCTTACTGACCAACAAATTCGCTATTTGACACTGTTTTGAATAACAACCATCACGTTATAACATGTCGAGTGAATCTTGGGTGTTGATACTGAACTTCGTAATTCGATTTTCAAAAACCAAATCACGAACAACACTCCACTGTTCTACCAATAGTGTGTTCTTTTGCTGGAAAGTTAGGGAGCTAGCCAATTCAACTTTGCTAAATTGTTATGTCCCCTCATGTTTGGATATTGGGCAGCTAACAAATTATTGATTTTACCGTAAGAAGTCCCTTGTTTAACCAAATTGCGGATGTAATCCGTAGTGACGAACTTTTCGAATTCGATTTCCATTTTCCGGCAGTGATATTTAGGCGACTGCAGACCTCTCAATCAAGAGTTCTTGAATAAAAATACCACGATGAATATGCAATACGCAAATATTTCCAGTGCTCGCACAGGTCGATTAGGCATGATTTGTGATGATTCTTCCTATTATTATAAAAAATTAATATTAATAAATTATCAACATCAATATTACATAATATTAAAACCATTTTTTTACAAACAATGTCGTCTATTTTGTGTAAATACCGTCTGGAAACCCGATTGTTGTTATAATTATGAATTATTATTATTATTAATAATAAAGTCATATTTCACAACTTGTAGTCTCTGCGTACGTAAACAACCCTCTGGAAACTGATATTTAGGAAGTGTTCAGAGTTTACTTCCGGGGGGGGGGGGTCAGTGGAGGATTTTCTATTTTCCTGGTGATTTTTTCCACGGCCCCCTGGTAAATTATGGAGAAAATCTGTGGTCCCCCCCTCATGCTTTGTGGGTTTTCTCCATGCCCCCCAATATATACATGCACGCTTACATACTAAGACATAGGCAGTCTGACAAGTTAATCACTCTTTTCAGGAACAACAGAGTGGTCATTTAATGAATGATAAAACAAAACATTTCAGAGTTATAATTAAGTGGCCATAAAAAGCTCCTTTGCCCTGTATATCACAAAAATGAGAAAGAAAATTTCACAGTGCTCTTACTATGATTTACCGACAATAGCAAAATTTACATATTGCCCATGCGTTCACAAAGTCGTGATACTATGTTAAAATGTGTCAAAATTCCTGTTTTATTGCTTTAAAAAGAGAGAGAATGTGTTACAAAATATGCAATGAATGTCCCTTTTGTGTATTTGAGATTTACTGTAAATAGCCTGCAAGTATTCTTCCCCTCCCAAATATTGTCTGTTATGACTATTTATTTTCATGAATTGTATAAGGGCCGGTGGCCTTTAATACCATATATATATATATATATATATATATATATATATATATATATATATATATATATATATATATATATATATATATATATATATGATATATATATATATATATATATATATATATATATATATATATATATATATATATATATATATGTAAAATATATATATATATATATATATATTTATCACATGAACTGGCCCGAATTCTCACCTGTGTGACGTAGAACAGGACGGATAAGAAATCCGAATTACCCCTGTTGTACGTCATCAACCGGAACTTTTTTCTTGCACGGTACCGTTCATATGCGAGTCGCGACGTGAACATAGACCGATTTGTCGTGATCGATGCCGTGCTCTCATGACACTTTTTCAAAAAAGGTGACCCGATAAATCCACACATGGAAACACAGAAGGTATGTCCAGCGAAATTTCGAGTCGCTAAAACTATAGCTGTTCCCGAGAATCGAATGGGGATACCGCCGATCCAGTCGAGTCGCCTCGTAAGGCTCAATGAGTCAATGTGGACGTCGTACCTGCTGGCGATCCCGGTTGGCGATAACTTGACCTGAAATCTTCACCTCAACGGAAGTTCAACTGAATAAATGAGTACAGTATAATCTTCGGAAAAGCGACATACAGGCACAAGCATAAAGTCATTCGACTAACAACGATAAATTTCCTTCATCATACAAAAAATTCCGTAAATTCTTGCTCGGAATCAAACCTGTAGCGCGGCGGAAGGCTGTCTTCGCTACATAACGAAGACATCAACTATTGAGCTGTATATGCATTGCAGCGCTTTGGAATCCGATGTACTTCGAAATTCGACTCAGAAAACACTCAAAACAGAGTTTCCGTCAAGTAAAATTAGGATGTATCTACGGGTGAGATATATGTCACTGCAAACATCAAAATCCTTAAGACCAAAACAATGACGACCGAGATCGGGATTAACGAGTTGACACCGGCATGGCAGAGACCGGTGACGGCAGCGTTGGGGGCATAAAGTGCATGCAATGAGGTACACTCTGTGTGTCATCGAACGGAATCTTTCGCGCTCGCCACGGTCGTAAACTTGTGTGATATTTTGAAAAGCCAGGGAATCTCTGAGAATGAGAATTACTGTTTCAATTGTGTCGTTGCATTTACTTCATAAATCTATTTGTAAATAGTCTGAATAACTCTGAATACTATGGCTATCCGTCGCTAGCACGATGAAAGTTATGTCCACCGTACAGATGGCTGACTTGCCTTGGCATCGGTACAGTGCGAGACAATGATTGACAGGTTCACGTGACCGAATCCGTACATCTGGTTGGTGGAGATACCATTTGATGTAGCAAATTTCAGCTTGATGGGATTTATGAATGAAAGTATCTCCTGGGTGACGGGCCGCTTTACTCTTTAAATGAAAGTTATCCGCATAAGTAAAACACAAATCGCGACGAAATTCATGCAATTTGTTACGATAATTTTGATCCATTCACGTCAAAAGAAAAATAAGAAGACTGTTCATGTGATAAATATATAATCCCATGGTATTTTTCTCTGTTTGACGTCATCGTATACTCGTGTTTTTCGCGGAGCCGCACAACTTCTCGCCTTCGGCTCGAAGTTGTACGGCTCAGCGAAAAACACTCGTATACGATGACGTCAAACAGAGAAAAATACCATGGGATTATATATAAATATATATATATTTATCACATGAACTGGCCCGTATCTCCACCTGTGTGACGTACACCAGCACAGATAAGAAATCCATATTACCGCTGTTGTACGTCATCAACCGGAACTTTTTTCCTGCAATGGTACCATTCGTACGTGCACATCGCGACACAGACCGATTTGTCGTGATCGATGCCGTGCTCTCATGGCATTTTGACAAAAAGGTGACCCAATAAATCCAGATACGGAAACATAGAAGGCATGCCCAACGAAATTTCGAGTCGCTATTAAAAGCTTTACTATTCCAAGAATCGAATGAGGATACCGTCGATCGTTTGGCTCAGTAACGTCATGACGGCTCCAGTCGCAAGGCTCAATGTGGATATCGTCGTACCTGGCGATCCCGGTTGGCGATAAACCCGAAAGATACACCTCAACGAAAGTTCAACTTAATAAATGAATACTGTATAAACTTCGGGAAAGCGACATAGAAGGCACAAATATCGACGAACAACGATAAATTTCCTTCATCACACAAATACTATTCCGTTGTTTCTCGATCGGAATCAAGTAAAGCCTATTAAAGCTGTCGAACTGTAGCGTAAACTCTGCAGTGCAGCGCTGTAGAATCCGATGCATTTCGAAAGTTGACTCGGACAACACTCACACTCACAACAGAACAGAGTTCCGTCAAGTAACAAAATTGGGAATACCCTACGGGCGATATATGTGTCACAGCAAATATAAAAGTCCGTATGACGAAAACATTGACGACTGAGATGGCCACCGGCGGAGACCGGTGACGGCAGTGCCCACTGTAAGCTTACTACAACTACAAGCGTACACTTTGTGTGTCATCGATCTGAAACTTTCGGGCTCGCCAAGGCCGTAAACTTGTGATATTTTAAAAGCCACAGCATCTGTAAGAATGATAACTACTGTTTCGATCGTGCCGTTGCATTCGCTTTATAAATATAATTCTAAATATTCTAAATAACTCAAAATACTATCGTTATCCGTCGCCAGCGCGGTGAAAGCTATGTCCGCCGATGGCAGGCTTGCCTTGGCATCGCATCGCTCCAGCGCGAGACAATGATTGACACGCGCACGTGACCGAATCCGTATGTCTGATTGGTGGAGATACCATTCCATGTATCAAAGTTTTATGAATGAAAGTATACCTGTAAACATTTGCACATCTCCTGGGTGACGGACCGCTTTACTCATTAAATGTAAGTAATCCGCGTATATAAAACACAAAATCGCGATAAAAATCATGCAATTGTTACAATAATTTTGATCCATCCACATCAAAGAAAAATAAGAAGACTGTTCATGTGATAAATATATAATCCCATGGAATTTTTCTCTGTTTGACGTCATCGTATACTCGTGTTTTTCGCGGAGCCGCACAACTTCTCGCCTTCGGCTCGAAGTTGTACGGCTCCGCGAAAAACACTCGTATTCGATGACGTCAAACAGAGAAAAATACCATGGGATTATATATAATTATAATATATATTACAATAAATATGAGAACACATCAAATATGTTTGGTACCTATTACTCTATAAAGCGATCGTCAGATAGGTAGATTGCATGCCGAGTTTTAAATGTATTGTCAGTTTAGACCGATGTGTTGTTTCGCCTCGTTGCTCTGACTGATCGGAGTAAATAAAATAAATGGTTATATAACCTAACCTAGCCTCTTTATTTATTTTACACCCCATTAAAGGACGTATATCTCTCATACACACATGTTGTAATTAATTAGTCAACACAACTAATTATGCTAATCCGTGGACTTATCAGAGGTTGGTCAACATTGGAAAGATAGAGATGTAAATAAAAAAGGAACCTTTCCTGTCTGTCGCTATGTTGACCTACCATAGACTCTCGTTTTTCTCGAGGGTCTATGGACAAACCGGTAAAATCCCTGATAAGTCCACGGATTAGCATAATTAGTTGTGTCATAATTAGGACCCTCGAGAAAAAACGGACAGGCAACTGCGATAGAGAACAAAGGGTCTATGGGATTAGCAGCGTACGATTTTGCTTGGAATAATTAAGAGGTGTTAATGGGTTTGGGACGGAATGAAGCTGGACCTGATCGACTGCACAACGTCCGGTTCATAAACACTACATGCGTGTATATGGTAATAATGTTTTTCGGATTACAAGTTATTTCGGATTACCCGCAAGTCCATTTTTAGAAAGAAAAGTGTTACAACTACTTTGAGAAGAATTCGAGGGTCTATGGTTGTGCTGACTAATTATTTACAACATGTGTGTATGAGAGATATACGTCCTTGTGATGAGGTGTAAAATAAATAAAGAGTTAGCCCTGCGTACGATGCTGTGTGTTCCGCTACAGCTAATAGCCCCGCTCACCACAGAGCGGGGCTATTAGCTGTAGCGGAACACACAGCATCGTACGCAGGGCTAATAAAGAGTCACAGAGGATAGGGCAGGTTATATAACCATTTATTTTATTTACTCCGATCTGTCAGAGCATGAAGAAAAGGAGAGAAAATGATAGAGAAAACAGTGAAAAAAATTCAGTAATAGATTTTGGGCCGCCCGTGGTAGGAGCTAGAAAATATATTGTAAATTTTTCACCAGATATGTTTGACAGTCACTCATAATTCTATAGATCAGAACTTCTGGGCAAATATTTAATTGCACCTGGAAGTAAATTCTGAACACTCACTTTGTTCATAATCGTACGCAAAATAGCCTGACACCACCACCCATGCAGGCACTGTTTTCTTTGAAATACTATACTGAGATAGCTATATATGGTAAATTAATAGGTACACATGCGACACAGGTAAGGCTTGTATAATGAAAAAGTTAATAAATTACATTTATTGACCACATTCATAACTTCTGGACGAATAGCGCCTGAAGTACCTGTGGCACAATGCATCATTGCACTTGTGCTGACCCTAATGTCTAAGTTTGACGTTGATGGCGTTATTCGATGTCAAAGGTCAGCTCTCAGGATCATCACAGATTTTGTGGATGCTACACGCGTGACCACTAGATTGGAAGCAACTTGAAGAGTTAAACGTCCGTCGAAAATCTTGGTAAGTCCCTTAGCTTTTGTAAAATGTGTGCATTTTGAACAACACAGCAGCTGAAACCTGTACGTGACCGTTACGATTTTGCTGAACACGGTCGCTCACCACTGATAGTCATGATAGTGTCTGCCCTGCGTACCGTGCTGTGTGTTTCGGGCGTTACACGGCCCACCACGGTGGGGCCGTGTAACGCCCGAAACACACAGCACGGTACGCAGGGCTAGTGCCTGAAGTGCCAGAGCAGTTTGCCATGGCACTGCACTATACCGGTACACACCTTTTTGCTCAGGACAAAGTCGTGTCCTGGTCACTCCCTTTGCTGCTCAGACCCTCTCAAAGCCCTGCGCTTGATAGCACCAATCTGATTAAAATCAGATCTAGATGTAGAGTTCGGCGACGTCTCTGTACTTGCGGTTGCGCGGTATTCTCTTGCTGTCGCCTCTCACAACACACAAGTGAGACTACCCACAATTCCCCTTGATTTGTGTGCTCAGACATTATTTGCTAAAGGCTTCTTCAATTTTATTAGAGTCTGAACAATTTGAAACTTAAAATTTAATTTTAGAATTATTGGTTAAAAATATGGTCCAAAATATTGATTATGTTTAAAATTCAGGAGTAAATTGAATGAGAATTCCACTTTTGAAGGTGCAAAAAAATGTACGCTTGTCAAGGTAAAGTTGTCAGCAACTAAGATGGTCTCATCATACCACCTGTCAGATATGCAAATTTCCTTTGTTACAAACATTCAAAAAAATCAATACCCTTTCTTTTGCCAACACAGATGCAACTTATTCCCTTAGTTTCCTTGAAAATATTGCATATGGCTGTCAAAAAACTAGTTGACAAAATCACAAAATTGCTATCTCCTCTGCGGAAAAGGGGTTGATCTTCTAATTATTCACAGTGAGAAATTAGAGAATTATGATTATCAAAGTATGGTCCCAGAATTTTCAAATATTGACCAAGCTGTTCTGTGTACAGAAGAAATTTGCTTCAGTTCAGTGAGTGATCTCCGTGTGTACGGATCATGGAGAATTGTGGGTTGCCTCACTTACTGTGGAACAAGAGAATACCGCGCAAGTACAGAGACATCGCCCTACTGATGAATGTAAAAAACATCCATGCCTTACATTAGCCCTACGAGTATGGCGAGAGTGTCCAGCTTTGGCTACGCCGCAGGAGGTGGGAGGCGGCGTAGCCAAAGCCGGACACTCTCGCAATACTCGTAGGGCTAGCCTGACATGTACTCACAGGCACTCCTTAGCTGGTAGTTTGCGAAGTAGATCGATTTTTAGATCGATCTATTGATCCCGTAGTCGATATGCCCGCCACTGCAACCTAAATACTCACAAGGTGTGCAACACAATCACTCAAAAAACACACCATCCGATTTGTCAACGCTGTGCGCTCGCACAAAACATTCAGAACTACACTCCCATATACCTAGTTGGATAACAAATTAACCATCTCCTCAAAAATCACGCCGATGAATGTGTTTACTTGCGTCTCTTGAAGAAATCGGCCATGTTTTTGAGACCAAGCGCAGTGAAATGCGGCCTGCAGAATGATTCTACCATATGATGTAATTTATTCCACTACTGATTGGCTAATCAACGGCCAAAACAAAGGTCATAGGTCATGGCAAGACGTCACTGGTTAAGTACAGTTGAACCAATCAGCAGTGTGTTAATATAACCATGGAGGTAGTCTCTGCTACCTCCATGATATCACAGAGTGTCACAGACAAATCAGCCGCATTTCCAGACCAGTGGATAGAGGGACTGAGCATGTGCAGACAATAGTTATAAAGTTTCACAAACTCTCACCAGACTTGGGTCATACCACATAGCCAAAATTTTAGAAAAGAGAAAAATGGCACATCAATACTATCAACAGTCATAATTACATTATGAGGTTATTACAAAAATGCTACAAATGATGCACGAGGACATTGGTGGATAGTGTATCGCTTCACTCACAGCAGAGGGCAATGTACGGCGCCAGTGTCTGAGTGTATTTTGCATGCAAATTTTAATCAAAAACTGTAGTAGATAAAATGTGGTGTCCATTTGGTCCAAAATTATAAAAATTAGAGAAAAATTTATAAAAATTTGCAAAATAGGATACAGTGTAGGAACATACATGTATACATAACTTTGAATTTCAATAGTTGAGTTAAGGTGGCATTGCACTTATGCAATGCACTTCCATGTAAAATTTCACATCCAATGTGACATGAACAACGCCTCCAATATTTATTTTGAAAGAAAATCATAAGTTTTTTATCGCAGGTACGGTTTTTGAAATGATAAAACATTAATTTGATGTTACTAATTAAAAAATTAAAAACAATAACTAAGAATAATTACAGGGATCACTTTGGGGCGCGATAACGCGATATTTACGCTCAAAAATCAGAAAAATCGCATTCAGAAAAATAAATTGATCAAGAAAGTCGCGCCGATAATGCAAATGGCGTGTACGTGATACATTTACGCGATCTAAATCATCGGTAAATAATATTTGGCAGGTTTTCAGTACAGAACCACTTATTGTGTCACCGTAGAGAGCGCTACACCAAGAACCTGTTGCCGAGTTACCCGTTTCAAACAGCGTTTGTGATTGGTTGCCAACAGGAAGTTTTGCGTTCATTGACAGATCATCGGAGTCAATACAGCAAGTGTTCATTGCGTGTTGTCGTTGCTCAAAATGGCGCTTTCGAAGGAATTCATGTCCAGTACGAGTGGTAGTGCGATGAAAATATGAAAATGCACTATTCTGGACTACTGTACTTCCGTTACTCCCGCACTAGAAAGTATGGACTGGATCGCCTCCGATTACAACTACACTCAGTGTGACAGTTTTTGGACAGGGTAGTGAATTTCGCCCAAAGCCGTTTCATAAATAACGAGCACTACGAAATCTTATTATCATACCTTTCGAAACTTTGTGTTTATCCTCAAACTGTTAACACTGACAGAAGTGGCATTTAGGGGGTCAAAGTTGCCAAATTTTTGACCCATGTTAGTGCGTAGTAATCATACATCGTATTTGGAATATTATTATAGGGGCTAAATACTGATATTCTGAAACTTCAAGCCCCGATTTTCAATTTTGATGTGTTTAGAAAACTATATGGGAGTATTCGTGATAATTAGTTACGTTTAATCCATGGACGACGCAACTATATTTCGATGTGTATATCGATTAGATATCAGACACTATGTGTTGCGTTCGTCACCTTGTTCGTGTGGTGTGGCTAACTTTGCCATGTTTGTAGCCCGAAATAGCTTCTACCAAAAAAAAGAGTCTCCAAAACGGGACAGCAGCGTCACCTGACTTAATATGCGTAGCATGACTTGTAAAACGCTATCAATACGGAGCGAAGTGAGTACAACGGACAGCATGTCATTAAACGTCCGAAAACTGAGGTCATCCGAAAACTGTCACACTGAATGTATTGTTATGCAAATTAACCAATATGCAGAAAATCAGAGAAAGTTAGGTCCGGTTCCTACAGACTTTGAAATTCTCCCAGTTTTTTTTCATATGGGATTTTATCTCATGCAGTTCTTGAGCCAGGGTAATCCCTGAATTAATTTATTAAAAAAAATCTAGATGCTATGAAATTCAATAGCTCATTTAAAACTAGAGTGAATATAGAAAAAACGTGAATTTTGTTTTTCAACATCTGTTTTATTCTTACCGGTAAATGGCAGGCATTGAAAGACTGACGTCCTAAAAAGTTGTACAATTCATGAAAATCAAATTGAAATGAATTTATTCCAAATGTAAGAATTTTTGCCCCCAAAGTTTGTATGATTTGTTCCGCGGTATTCCAAGAATCACATGTGAAAGTTTCACACAATTTGACCCAGACGGAGTGGAGTTATATTGCTTTGATGTTAAAAATTGGAGGAAAACAGAAGCCGGGAAATTGGGTGATTGGCATACTGGGTATATATTTGAATAATGGTTCTACTTCGAAATTAAAAAGATGAGCGGTGTTCTACCGGAACATACTCAGTATGCTTGAGGGATCAACTAATGGCAGTACATACCCCTGTGTTCATCTGTGTATGAAAATACATATATACTTGAACTTCTGTGGGTGCTTTGTGCACGTCATGAGTTTGTTTGCATCACAGTGCATTTGAATTCCTGGTTTGCCCCATTTACACTTCCTTCACATAGAAGTTAGTTCAATCTTCGCAACAAATTTAAAAAAAAATTGAATTGAATTTTGCAAAATATGTTACTTTATGCATGGAAATTCATCTGTGTTGGTAACCAATTACAGTCAATTGAACTCTGATCTCAACATGCTAGATTTTAGTCACTGAAATTTTCGGTTGTTTTTCTGCTGACGAAGGTTGTAGTGTTACAACTGAAAATTTCAGTGACTAAAATCTAGTGGGTTGAGATCAAAAGTTCAATTGACTGTAATGTTACTTTATATTTGACAAAAACATTGAAACATGTGATTGCCTCCTTAAATTATTATTTTGGTTTTGTTGATCATACAACTGTACCAAAAGTTGAACAGTTTGGACATGCCAACCTTGACGAATTCAGATAATCATCAAATTGAAAGTAAAAATGATTAAAGTTTTTGCATTCTAATAAGTGTTCTCTAAAGCTTTGAAAAACAGAGGGCAGTCAATTTATGTAAGTTTCAACACTGCTAATTTGCATATATATTTTTTGGCTAAATATTCAGCATCTTGGAAGCTGTTATCCAATTGGTTGGCTAAATCTTAACCGTTATTATTAAATTATACACTGTAGACTACCATCACATCATATTCCAGCACATAAGCATTAATGTATTCTTGTGTGCACTTATTAACATAAGACAAGCTTACTCCATAAACAAAAGGGTGGCCAACCCCAAAATTTCACCTCTGGAGAACTTTGCCAATTGTGAATGCTTCCTTGCAGTGCTGCAAGGTAATAAACATTATGGTAACTCCTGAACATTCTTTGATATTTTCTAGGTCAGAACCACAACATCCAAGTTGGCACGCCAGTATTCTGTGTTACCATGACAACAAGACAGATGAAAATGGATTACAGTGTAGAGAACCTATCTTCATCAATTCTGAAAAGACTGAATGAATTCAGAAAACAGTCTCTGTTAACAGATGTTGAGTTTTGTGTGCAGGGGCAGCGCTTTGCTTGTCACCAGGCAGTCTTAGCATGTTGCAGTCCAATATTCAACTCAGTTCTTACTTCAGATGCACACAAGCACAAAATCAGGGAATGCTTTGCTGTTTTGAATGCCAATACTGTGAAAGATCTGCTAGACTTTATGTACACTGGTCAGGTAACCATTACCATGCATAATGTTGAGCAATTGCTGAAAGTATCGAATGAACTGAAATTTGAAGAGCTTGCTACAGGCTGTGCACAGTTTCAGGAGTTATACAATGCATCTGATTGTCCTGACAAGGCCGTATACACATTACCAACTAGCTGTAAGGGAAATGAATTGGCGAGTGGACCAAAAATGCAACAACATACAAGTGAAGCTGACCAAATAGTGGTAGACACTAGACAAAGGCTGAAATGTGGAAGCAATATTGATGCCAGTAAGTCGTTGAAATATACACATGATGAAGACAGAAATATCACTGTAGGCAGTGATGATGCTGATGTATTTGATAGTGATAGTGATGGGAATGATGAAGATGATGACCTCTATGAGGAGGATACAGCTAATGAAGAAACTGATATGAGCAATGTAAATACAGAGACTGATATCAGAGAAAATGAATGTAAGATAGAAAATGAAGAAAGATAGAAAATGAAGACCAGAATGGTGCAGTTGTTCCAGAACTCTTCACAGGAAGAAATTGCGTGGTTATTTGTGGGAACAAAGGTAGTAGCAACATGGCTTATGTAGAAAAACCCATGAACTCTGCAAGTGTAAACCAGCCTCACCTTTTTGAAACAGGTAACTCTGTTGCAGATATGAATGTATCAGGAAATCACATTAAGGACGATTCTAGTTTATCAGGGGAGACACACAATGACATTGGTAACAATATTAATCATGCTGATGCTGTGGCCCAAGAAACCACATTTCAAACAGACCAGAATGAACATGTTGAAGAGGAAAAGTCAAAGGTCATCAAAGTGAAAGAGGTATCATTCAAGTGTGAATTTTGTGGCGAAAGTTTTCCAAGGAATCACCTGCTGCAGAAACACAGAAATCAAGAGCATGGTGATAAAATTCAAGATCATAGTAGCAGTAACTGCGATGAGAAACACAAATATTTGTGTACTGAACGCAACTTTGAATTTGGAAGCAAAGGTCTTCTGCGAGACCATCTTTCAGTGCCTTGTCAAAGTCTACAGCAGACAAAAGAGCATGGTACAACATCTAGCATTGGTCCACAAGAAATTTCCATTGAGCAATCAGCCAATACAACGAGAGGACAGATTCTGCATCAGTGTGATGTCTGCAAGAAAGATTTCAAGCTACATAGTATACTGAAACTTCATAAGGAAAAGGTTCATGGTTCGACTGGGGGTTATCTGTCATGCAGAGTGTGCAAAGTGAGATTTTCAAGCTGTAGTCTTTTAAGACATCACCAAGTTGCCAAGCATACACGTAGCTCAGGGCATGATGAACACTGCTGTCCTGTATGCAAGGAAACTCTCTTCTCAAAACTTCAGCTGAGGAAACATATGAAGGACAAACACGCAAATCAGCACCAGTGTGAAATTTGCAAAAAATCATTTTATGAAAAGAAATTATTAAAGCAGCACAGATATAGGATACATGAAAGAAAGGTTTGGAACTGTGGAGAATGTGTTGCAGCATTTGATGATTACAAATCATTGAAGGAGCATAGAGAGACACATGATCAAGATTTAAAGTATCAGTGTGAGAAATGTAAGAAATGGTTTGGCCGAAGGGAAAGCTATGAAGGCCACATGAAGAGGCACAGATTAGAGAAATTCATTGAGTGTAAATCTGCAACAAAGTTTTCCATTTGCAGGGCAGCTATGTTGAACACATGAACATGCATGAAAGGAAGACACCATTCAAATGCCATGTGTGTAATGTTAAGTTTGCCCATTATATTGACTTGTTAAAACATGAAGAAACATCCCACAGCACTGAGAAAATCTACAAATGCCCAGAATGTGATGAGAATTTCAATGGAACTTTGAGTTTAAGACAACACAGATCAAAGATACATGGAGCCGTGGAGCAGTGTAAATTGTGTAATGAAGTATTCCCCACAAAAGATGAACTGTATCAGCACAGACAGAAAGTGCATAAACTGAAGGATCACACCTGTGTAGATTGCAAAGTATCTTTTGACAATAAGCTTAAGCTTTTTAGGCATAAAAAGAAAATGCATTCACAAGAGTCATTGAGTTGTAAGGAATGTGGGAGTGTGTTTGAAAACAGAGAACTCTTAAAACAGCATCACAGAATTCACGACAAGGAAGCATTGTATTCGTGTGATATGTGTGGCAAAACTTTCGGAAGGAAGGAAAGCCTAGATGGGCATGTGAAACGCCACAAGTATGAGAAGCCCTGTCCTTGTGAAGAATGCGGTAAAATTTTCTATAGAAAAGATAGCCTAAAAAATCACCTCCGTACTCATTCAAGTATCAAACCGTACAGTTGTCCTGTTTGTCAAAAGTGTTTCAAGTCTAAAACTCAGCTGAAAAACACCGGGTAGTATACCACAGTGGTGACACTACTTTGAAACCCTGGTCTTGCTCTATATGTGATAAGACATTTACACAGAAAGGTAATCTCTTGACACACCAAAGAGTACATGCAAAGATAAAACTGTATTTGTGTGATGTCTGTGGGAAATCCTTTCCTGAACAACAGTACATGGCCATCCACAAACGTGTTCACACAGGTGAACGGCCTTATCAATGTGAACTCTGTGGAAAATCATTCAAATGTAAACCAAGTTTAAACAGTCATCGGTTGTACATCCATTCATCGGAAAAACCTCATCTTTGCCACGTGTGTGGTAAAGGATTTAAAACAACTGCAAAAGTGAAAAGACATTTACTGGTTCACAATAAGTAGTTTTAATGTGCATTAGCTGTTTCAGGCATTACATGTAAGTGACAAGACTTGCTGTCCAATGTTTGACAACTCTTGCATCAACAAAATATTTGAAAGAAGTGATGTAGCAGTGTTTCATCAAGGATCATGCATTATTCCAAAAGTGCATTATTCCAAAAGTCATTCAATTTTGGCCATTATGTGCAGCAATCAAAATGTCATTGGATCACGAGAAATTCAATTTTCAGGTGTGCTATAGAAGCATGCACAAGTTTCTGTTGCTTAGAGACTATTCAATAGACTGGGGTGCCCCCATTATACAATTTGTATTTCAGTGGATTGAGAAATACAACAGATTGTACTACCGTACATGTTATACCATAGACTGTCGTGGTTATATGCTGTATTATCATACAAGTATATTGATAGTGCAAATACAGCGATAAGATGAAAAGAACTGTGGTATATTGGCGATATACCACAGCTTGCACATGCCCGAGTTCTGAGCTTGAGCAAAAATCTTTTTTTTTTTACTTTCCTGACTTATACTGTTATGATATAGCAATAAATCACACCCTGCGACAGTATACCTCTTGTTTTTGACCAGTTCACTTCATATCCATATATGTGCTTACTATTGCTCGTGCACATATGTCGTGACTGTTGACTGTGGTAGTGCATTTCAGCACGTTACAATAGTTAAAGGGAAACCTAAGTCCAGCGACTTTGACAGTTTATCCCTTCCAAAATCACCCTTGAGTAAAATGGAGCTCAAATTTGCAACATAATTGCACGCGCTGACGACTACGGCACGACGAAAAGAGAACTTGAAGTAGACGACATTTATGGAAATGAGCCCGGAATTCCATGGGCGCGAAAGGGCTCATGGGAGAAGCGTGCGTGACGTCATCGGCGATACAGACGATTGTAGCTTGCAGCTGGAGGAGTACTGTGAACAGTTCAGCGCGTTCGTAAGACGACTATGGAGAGTTCGGACAGCGATATTTCTGACATCGAGTATTACTTTTCCCTGACTGAAATCAAACCATACTAATTTGAACCTGTCCAAGATATGTAATAATTAGAAAGCATCTCAAAACATCGTTCATATCTTGGTTGCTTGCGTTTTGTGTATGATTCAGCGGAGGGAGTCACTGTGCTTGTACAGACCCCGAACTGGATTGGAGAAACTGAGTGACCCTGCGATACCTTCAACGCTACGTTTCTAAAACAGAGTTTTCTGTATCAGCCGCTTAAAAATTAATTTTGGTTCGTGAATGATACGGAATGATTGACTGATTGTATGTGTTTCGTGTAAGTCGAGCTTGGCCAGATCTTTAAGGTTGCAAAATCTCCGATATGTATCAGAAAATATTTATTCGCGATTTGACAAATCTATTATAGTGTCGTCTGTTTTTCGAAGCTGGTGTCGAACTTAGGAAGTCGGACTTACTCAGATCTACAAAGTGATGAAATCGCCGATATAATGAATATTTGCCCGCTATTTAAAAAAATAGTATCGTCTTAAAGCTTGTTGTAAGGAATGTGTTTCATACAAGACCAGCCCAAACTCCCGATGATTTCCGATATGTCCTCTGTTCAAGTCCCGATCGCCAACTAAAAATGTTTACATGTAAAGAATGTAATTTGTGCAAGGGCCTCCCGAGTCCCGATGATATCCGATCGGCTCTCTCGACGAAGTCCCGTGTGGACATTTAATGAAAAAAATGCTTTACATGTAAAAAATGTATTTCGTGCATTAATAAATCTAATAATGTAAAACATACAGTATTCTTGACTAACGGCCATGGATGCTATTTTTGAACCAAGAGTCGGACAGAGGTATTCGGGTGGTCAGATCTGTTAGGTGGTGAAATCTCTGATATACATTGGATATTTACCCACGATTTGACAAAATACCGTCTAGTATCAGAGTTAAAGTCCTAAGTCGCCGATATTTATCGGATACATATCCGTGATTTCGTAGACCCGGCATGCCAACACCACACACTGCAAGTAAATCTAGGATCGTCTGGTATCGATATTAGCCAAGGAGTTCCGGCGCAATTGATATTTATCGGGTAAATATAATATCGGCGATTTCTCACACCCGGCGTGCCGAGACACAGTAGGCAAAAAGTAATTCCAATATCTTGTAATATCAATATTACAAGGTATAGTCCCGAAATTGCCTATATTTATTGGTTATATATCGGAGATGTGGCAGACCCGGGATGTCAAGATAAGAGACGCTTTGTGAAGTTTCGTCTTCGGATTTTAGAGTCCCGAAATCGCCAATATTAATATTTATCTGGTTAAAAGCGGCGATAGTAGGCTGACTCAGCATGTCAAGATACGAAACGCATTGTGTAGTATCGTCTTGTATCGGTATCAGAACCCCAAAATCCCTTATAAAACAATCATCCTGAAAGAATTAGAACATAACGTTGTATCTTTTACAGATTTTTAAACTCGCCCGACTTTCTTTAGCCACTGTCTTCGAAAAAGCTGTTCTGTGGGAAGACGGTAAAAGCTGACTCCATTTGTTCTTCCCTGCGTGATTTTTGCCCTCAACTGACAACAGTTAACTATTTGTTATGCTACTGAGCATTAAAGAATCGTAATATGCAGAACTGCACTCCTGCAGTCATAGACCCCAATGCTTTGGTAGGCTGTCACACACGTTCGTGTATCGCCGATGACGTCACGCACGCTCCTCCCATGAGCCCTTTCGCGCCCATGGGATTCCGAGCTCATTTCCATAAATGTCGTCTACTTCAATGTCTCTTTTCGTCGCTCCGTAGTCGTCGGCGCGAGCAATTATGTTGCAAATTTGAGCTGCATTTTATTCCAGGGTGATTTTGGAAGGGATAAACGGTCAATGTAGCTGGACTTAGGTTTCCCTTTAATGCTCAGTAGCATGGAAAATGATTAACTGTTGTGCAGTTGGGTGCAAAATGACTCAAGGAAGAACAAAAACAGTCAGATTTTACCGTTTTCTCACAGAACAACTTTGTCGAAGACAGTGGCTAAAGAAAGTTGAGCGAGGTAACAGGGCCTAAAATGTTAAAAACTGTCAAAGACATAAAGTTATGCTCTGCATCTTCAAGGATGATTGTTTTATAAGGGATTTCGGGACTCTAATATCGATAGAAGACGATACTACACAATGTGGTTCGTATCTTGACAGTGCTGAGTCGGCCTACTATATGTATATCGCCGGATTTAACCAGAGAAATTGTGGCGATGTCGGGACTCTAATATCCGAAGACGAAACTACACAAAGCGTCACTTATCTCGACAGCCCGGGTCTGTGAAATCGCCGATATATACTCGATAAATATAGGGAATTTCGGGAATGTACCTGGTACTATTGATACTAGACGATACTAGAATGATTGTCTATTGTGTCTCGCTGATATTTTCCCGATAAATATTGGCAATTGCGGGACACTATTAATATCGATACCAGACAATACTAGATTTACTTGCACTGTGTCTCGGCGCGCCAGGTCTGCAAAATCACCGATATCAACCGGATAAATATCCGCCATTTCGGACTCAAACTCTGATACTAGAAGGTACTTTGTGGGTAAATATTCTATGTATGCATTTTCACTCAAATTTACTTTGGGCCGGCCCTGCACACCTTGACGATTTAGCCAGCAACTACGGTATGCCGCCGACGTATCGAAATTTCTAAAACGCTGGCATACACAGAACTAACGCTGTATTTAGCAATTTTGGGAATATATATACCGGTAGTGTATTCATAACGTACTCATAGGCTAAAAATATGTATTTGTTTATCTCAACGCGTTTCGACTTGTGGGTAACTTACAAGTAACGTGTGTCAACAAGGGCATAACCTATACATGGCCCGCGTGTGCAGCACCAAAGCTCTCGACGACCTCGCCGTACGACACTGTACGACGTACACCAGCATGCTTACATAGTTTTCTCATAGACTACCATGTATAGTGAATCAAAATTATCAACAGCTGATTATCAATTAAATCCAAATATCAAAATTTTGTACACACACGCTTGTGCAGAAATATTGCGCTCCACCTGTAGTTTCTGTCCAATCCCATGAGGGGTAATTTCAAAATTATAGCAAGTCAGAAGGGGAGATTTGAACATGAACACCTGGTGAGTTTGTGAGGAGGGTCATTGAAAAAAATCTGAGAATTTTTTTTGATTCTGTTGCCCTCCTCCAGAGGTGTATATGTGTGCAGTTTTACTCGAGCTATGGGGGGGGGGGGTCATGAAATTTTTGGTGAAATGGGTAGGAGGGGGGTTTCACTTATTTTGACTGATGCGCAGGAAGAATTTGCCGGCCCACCCCCGGCCATAATAACTGAACGCTCCCGTACAAAACTTTAATACGCTGCCGTATTTGACGTGCACTAGCTTTATTCGCCAACCTTTTCACACGCTGGTTAAATCGTCAAGGTTTGCGGGCATGACATGGCCATTATTGGATTCAAGTTCACTGATTAATCACCATTCGGACTATATCCTAAGAGCTATTCCACGTTAAACTTGCATTTAAATACAATTAAGCAAAAGTACACCCAGCGATGATACAACAAGATTTTGACCAGTTCACGACATATACGCACGAGCGATAGCGAGTGCATAAGCTTATATGTCGTGAACTGGTCAAAATCTTATGGTATACCTTCGCTGGGTGTGATTTATTGCTATTATATCATAGCAGTATATTGAAATTCTCGCAGAGAACGTCAAAAAAAGGATTCTTGCTTTTGCCGAGCTCGCGCGTGTGCCTGCGTGTGCCAACCGTGGTATGTTGCCAATATACCACGGTTCGTTTCGCGTCTCAACCAATCAGATCGCTGCATTTGCACCATCATACTGGTTTGCTGCGAATCCGCAGCCTCTACCACTCGGCCAGGTTGGTCATTGGAGTGGTAGGTTGGTCATTGGAGCCCCACTCCCAACAGAACACGTCAAGGAGTGGTAGGGCTCGTTTTCGCAGCAACATACTGGTATGATATAATAAACAATATTAGTCGACATGCCTACAAACACGCCGGAAACATTGAATCTTCCACAAGGGCCCTGGACAAAATAAGTTGTAAAAGAGTGAGGGCAGGTGCTACAAACTCGACGGCCTCATGATAATAATGTACGTGCCAGTTGCGCGGTCGCGATTTGGCAAACCACAGGCGACCCAATAAGTTCTGAGTTTTCACACTGTTTTCTCTATCATTTTCTCTTCTTTCTTCATGCTCTGAATGATCGGAATAAATAAAATAAATGGTTTGTATAACCTAACCTAGCCTCTGTGACTCTTTATTTATTTTACACTCCATTACAAGGGCGTATATCTCTCATACACACATGCTGTAATTAATTAGTCAACACAACTAATTATGCTAATCCGTGGATTTATCAGAGGTTGGTCAACATCGGAAAGATGTGATGTTCCCGTTTTTAGTAACCATTCCTATCTTTCGTGATGTTGACCAACCCGTAAAATCCCTGATAAGTCCACGGATTAGCATAATTAGTTGTGTTGACTAATTAATTACAGCATGTGTGTATGAGAGATATACGCCCTTGTAATGGAGTGTAAAATAAATAAAGAGTCACAGAAGCTAGGTTAGGTTATATAGACCATTTATTTTATTTATTCCGATCATTCAGAGCATGAAGAAAGAAGAGAAAATGATAGAGAAAACAGTGTGGAAAACTCAGAACTTATTGCGCGGTCGCCTTTGGGCAAACTGGAAAGAACGAGCGGATCTTTTATGCTGGAGTTAAGTCGAAATGCCACGAAAATAATGTGACGACTGTTTAAAAATACAAAAACTCCCCAAAATGCATATGTGGCCCAAAATGAACCAACGATTTTAATGAGCGAGCAACACGACCGGTCGTACGACTCAATTTGTGTCGTGGATTTTTAGTTACTGTATTAGGCACCGTTCGAGTTGGTCATGACAGTTTCAAACACCGGCATGCGTGACATGGTAATTCCCACCAATCTTTTCTGCTGGATATGTTGTAATTCTTTCCGACACCAGAAGTTTGACGAATTTTCACTGATTTTTCCTTTCAGAAACCTTCAGTAGCGTTGTACCGGTCTCAGGTCGTGCGTGGCTTTCAGTGTTGATGTTGTTTTGCATGTTTCTTCACGACCGGTCGCCGCCTGTACTCTTTGATATTTTTGATTGCATTTTTTTCTCCACAACCGGTCGTCAGGTGGTGGCTGTCAGTTGAGGTTATTTTTCCTGTAGTTTTTCCTCCACGACCGGTCGCCATTCTTGATTCAAAAAAGGCAAGTTCGTAAATTGATTCATTTTTATGCAGAGTGGACTCTTTGGATTTATCACTCTTTTAGTTAATCCAACTCTGGCCGGGTCAGTGGCACCTGCTGAAAAGCACAAAATGACGATGATGGGAGAGCGTGGAAATTATGAATTCCTGGCTATACTTTGCCAAATAGTGAAAAACTCAGTACGATGACCTACAGAAGAAAGATTTTTTTCAATGACTTCGATGCTACTTAAAAAGTTTAACAAAGTCGACAAGACTGAGAGGTTAAAATATTCCATCAAATAAGCGTAACGTTGAAAGGGAGTTTACTGTACTTGGAATTTTGTTGAGGTTGTTTGAGGACTCCAAACGTACTAAAAATTGGGGAAAGCTTCTACATTCCCTCCTAAACGCTGTCATAGCAATGCCTATAGCCTACTAGCTTAAACTTATACAGTCAATCGCGCTTTGAATGTGCGATATAGACCAATACAAAAGTATGAAAGCGTGAAGTAAGGGGGTGTAACATTTGATTTCTGGGTGGGGCTGAAAAATTGAAGAAAAAAAATGTTGCTGGCCATTCATCGGATGGAAACAATTTGTGTACCATGGGATATTGAAAAAAAATTGCTTCAAGGCTTTAAGATTATTTTCCATGTACCCTGGAGACAGTTGACTGTGTCTTCCGTATAGTCCCTGGAGCTGCCGCCTATGTCGGTTAATTATGGCCAAGCTTCGCTAGATTGGTCGATAACTAAGCTGCAAATTATTCTGCTGCATAGGATATATGGCATGGATGAGCAGAAACCTGAGTATGCATGGATATGTAATAGTATTGCAAGTTGTTTATAAAGGCATTACTGCTAAACTTTCTTAAAGTCATGGTTCAGGCGTCAGATTGTCTTGCCAGGAAATATACTTACTACATTACAATTTCAATGGCACACAAAAGGCTACGAGACCTTCATAATCCTCTTACAGGCCAGAACAAACTCGATCCCTGGGATCGATTCCTCTACTTTTAAATCATAAAAACTAATTGTACTTTATGAAAAGCTCATATAGGTAGTAGCTTACGAGTTATTTGGTCAGAACGATAAACCCCAACGTTCGTGATCGGTAGAACAAAATGAAGGGGATTAGGGAGGGTAATTAACAGATATGGACTGTTTTCTTTGGAATTCCATACATTCATTGATCATATTCACAACTTACAGACAATACCCTGTGCAGAGACGTAGCCCTACAAGTATGGCGAGAGTGTCCGGCTTTGGCTTAGGAAGCGACGTAAGAGCGTAGCAAAAGCCTACAGTCACCTGTGTTCTGTTCCCCCATGCGCCCCATAGACATAATGCCCCACAATTACGTCTTGCAGCATGCCTCGCACGAGTGATCTCTCGCAAAGACGTACTGCTCTCGTCTTCGTACGCTTTCAGAAAACGACAATATGATGATTGAATATCGTAACGTAACTAAGTTAATACAGGGAATGTTCCTAGGAAACGATAAAAGGAAATGTTTAAAACGTATTATAAGACATTAGGATAGTTTAATGTCGAATAACCAGAGGCTCTCATCAGCCAACAGTCCCTACAAATTATACATCAAAGTTTTATGCAGTAAAAGTACCTCACACCAGCGTACCGTTTCAGAAAACGTATTGTACGATTGTTTAATGCCGTATAACTACCTCGCACCGGTGTATCGTTACAGAAAACAAATTAGGCCTATACGATAGTTCAATGACATATTATAAAAGTCTTTCATCAGCCAACAGTTCCAGAAAATGATAAAAGCAAAGTTTTATAAAGTAGAACTACCTCGCACCGGTGTACCGTTACAGAAAACGTATACTACTCGATAGTTCGATGTCGTATAACCTCGCACCAGTGTACCGTTACAGAAAACGTACTATGCAATAGTTTTCTGTTATATTTTAAGAAGCTCGCATCAGTCAACAGTTCCGGAAAATGATAAAAGCGAAGTTTTATAAAGTATAACTACCTCGCAGCAGTGTATCGTTAAAGAAAACGTATAACACGATAGTTCAATGTCGTATAACCACCTCGCACCTGTGTACCGTTACAGAAAGCGTAGTATGCGGTAGTTTACTATGTTATAATAGGCTCTCTTCAGCCAACAGTTCCGGAAAATGATAATGGCAAAGTTTTATATAAAGTATAACTACCTCGCACCGGTGGTGTACCGTTACAGAAAATGTATGACACGATAGTTCAATATCGTATAACCACCTCGCACCTGTGTACCGTTACAGAAAACGTACTATGCGATAGTTTACTGTCATAATTATTATAATAGGCTCTCATGAGCCAACAGTGTCCAGAAAATGATAAAAGCAAAGTTTTATAAAGTATAACTATCTTGCACTGGTGTACCATAACAAAAAACGTATTACACGATAGTTCAATGTCGTATAACCTCGCACCAGTTTACCGTTACAGAAAACGTATTACACGATAGTTCAATGTCGTGATAACTTCGCACCAGTGTACCGTTACATAAAACGTATTATGCGGTAGTTTACTATGTTATAATAGGCTCTCTTCAGCCAACAGTTCCGGAAAATGATAATGGCAAAGTTTTATATAAAGTATAACTACCTCGCACCGGTGGTGTACCGTTACGGCTCCCTTAGAACTTGAGGTCGCGGTTCGATCCGCACCATGGATGGCTTTCACTTGCAACGAAACACAATGTAACGAATACGCATTTCACGAATATGTTCATGGTGGCCGCTATCGTACCAGTGAATTGCAGACACTGATGACACCTAATTGGCCAAAGCAAAGAGTCCGAGGGCAATATAAAACCACAGGGAACTCTGACAGAATAGCAGTAAACAAGTCAATGAAAAACAGGAAAAAATAGTTAAAAAAACGGTCAAAAAGGAAATAAAAGCGAACAAGTAAACAAACGCAAACAAGCAACAAACAAACAACTGACGGATCAATGGTGAGACTTCCATTGGAACAGACTAGAATTCACCTTGCCAGGCATCGTCCCCCTCTCTATACTATTTCTACTACTATAGTGTGTATAGAGAGGAGGGCCGTGCCCATAGGTGCAGGTTACATGTGATGCTTTCCACGAACTCAATGCATCAATACTGGAATCTTCGATATCAGCCAAGAGAACGCTCATGTAAGTCAAGATACATCCACAAAGAACAATATTATTTATGTTTAGAGTTTGGAGAAGACATCTTTATGATTCTGAAATACAACAAACTTTAGAGAGTCTTCAAATGATTATGTGGTTGTTGGTGTTTTGCGAATTGTGTTCGTTTGTCTCTTGATCGGAGTTGTGCTCTTTGTTTCAAAACAGCGGGCGAATACGCCCGTGCTCCATCATAGCTTGATCAGAATGTGCGCGTCAGAAGTTCAAGTCAATCATTATCAGCGCTGATAAAGAACGCTTATTAGCGAAGAAGAAAGTGCAGTTTTCTTTGTCTAAGCAATAATTTAGAATATTAATTAATTTATTTATTTGGATAACCCAACAGGAGTAAATTCTCAATTACAGGCTCCGCAAAACATAAAAATACATAAATACAGACAAACACAAAATTAACGCAAAGGACAAAGCTTTGAAGAACATACAAATCATGAATAAAAATAATTTCTTATACTTGTTTTAAAAAGACTAAATCTGTTAAAAATGTCAATTAACACACAAACACGCAAAATTAATGCAAAGGACAATTAAAAAGCTTTAAAGAACATACAAATCATGATTAAAAATAATTCCTTATACTTGTTTTGAAAAGACTACATCTGTTGAAAATGTCAATACACTAGCGCAATTTTGCAATATCGTTATTAGTGCTTATAGCACGTGGCAAAAAGGAGTGTTTACGAACATTGATTCTGGAAAAGGGTACCCAAAATGGTAGCTTTACCCGCAGACTACGTTGAACTTTCAGGGGGATTTGAGTTAAATGAGAACAATTTACCACAGAATGAACACATTTGTACAGGAAGCTAAGATCAGAAACTTTCTACGATTGTATAGAGGAGGCAAATTGAAAAAAAATGCATAATTCTGTGTATCCTGATGAACAGTAACGCATATTCAGTTTAAAACACACGTACTTAATAAATTTCTTTTGAACACCTTCAACCTTATCAACGAGATTCTGCTGCCACGGATTCCAAATAACAGAACAGTATTCAAGGCCGCTGCATACCAGGGCGATATACAGAGTCTTTAAAGATTTATCATCACTGAAATCTTTACAATAACGCTTTAAAAAGCCAAGGTTACACACTGCTTTCTTAACTGCATTATCGATATGCTCAGAGAGGTCAATGGAGCTACTAAGGATGACGCCAAAGTCCTTTACAGATGTACATCATGCAATCGGTACTGTATCAATAAAATAATTAAAAGAAAACTTCTTGGTTTTATTCAAAAATGTAATGCAACAACATTTCTCAACATTTAGTTTCAGCGCTAGCTTCCATGTTGAGCACCAACAAGTTACCCTGTCCAAATCACCCTGCAACAGTGCGCAGTCTGCAGAAATTAGCTTGATTGTTTATAAAGCTTTCAATCATCAGCATATAAAATTACATTCGAAAACTGAGCACATTGTGACAAATCATTTATGTACAAGATGAATAACAGGAGGCCAATTATGGACCCCTGAGGTACACCGGATAAAACTGGACACCATTTCGAATAACTTCCCTCAAAAACAGTTCTCTGAGAGCGATCAGACAAATATGACTCAAGCCACTGAATACAACCGAAGGGAGATAATTTATGAATTAGTAATTTATGTGATATTGAATCAAAGGCTTTGCTGAAGCCAAGATAAATTGAATCAGATTGTAATTTGTTGTTGAATGCAGTTGAAATAAAATCTGTATAAGTGACAAGATTAGTCTCAACGCTAAGAACAAAAAAAACATGTTGATCATCTGAAATTACATTTATGGCGTGACTATACCGGTACAAACTTTTAAAAAGTATCTTCTCAAAAACCTTACTGAATAAAGGTAACAATGAAACAGGCCTGTAATTTTTTATATCCTGCTTGTTTCCCTCTCTAAAAATTGGTACCACATTACTACGTTTAAAAAACGTTGGAAAAACGTAATCTGAGATTTGCAGCAACTTTCCGAACTTGGGAATTTTGGGAACGTAACTTCGTCAAGTTCCTACATCGAGTGGCACATTTAAGGCAAGCTGCACCTCCCATCCCGCCCCAACAAATGTATTTGTAGTCTGAGTAAACCCAGTATTAAGATAGTATCATTTTGACCTTCTTACAAACTCAAAGCTCGTTAATAACTTATCAGAGGTTGGTCAACATTGGAAACATAGAGATGTAAATGAAAAAGGAACCTTTCCTATCTTTCGCGATGTTGACCAACCGGTAAAATCCCTGATAAGTCCACGGATTAGCATAATTAGTTGTGTTGACTAATTAATTACAACATGTGTGTATGAGAGATATACGTCCTTGTAATGAGGTGTAAAATAAATAAAGAGTCCCAGAGGCAAGGTTAGGTTATATAACCATTTATAATTATTTACTCCGATCAGTCAGAGCATGAAGAAAAGGAGAGAAAATTGATAGAGAAAACAGTGAGAAAAATTCAGTAATAGTTTTTGGGCCGCCTGTGGTAGGAGCTAGCAAATATATTGTAAATTTTTCACCAGATATGTTTGACAGTAACTCATAATTCTATAGATCAGAACTTCTGGGCAAATATTTAATTGCACCTGGAAGTAAATTCTGAACACTCACTTAGTTCATAATCGTACGCAAAAACATAGAGTGACACCACTACCCATGCTGGCACTGTTTTCTTTGAAATACTATACTGAGATAGCTATATATAGTAATAGGTACACATGCGACACAGGTAAGGCTTGTATAATGAAAAAGTTAATAAATTACATTTACTGACCACATTCATAACTTCTGGACGAATAGCGCCTGCAGTACCTGTGGCATAATGCATCATTGCACTTTTGCTGACCCTAATGTCTAAGTTTGACGTTGATGGCGTTATTCGGTGTCAAAGGTCAGCTCTCAGGATCATGACAGATTTTGTGCATGCTGCATGTACTGCAATACGCATGACCACTAGATTGGAAGCAACTTGAAGAGGTAAACATCCGTCGAAAATCTTGGGTAAGTCCTTAGCTTTTGTAAAATGTGTGCATTTGAACAACTCAGCAGCTGAAATCTGTACGTGAGCGTTACGGTTTTGCTGAACACGGTCGCTCACCACTGACAGTGCCAGTGCCAGAGTATAGCCCTACGAGTATGGCGAGAGTGTCCGGCTTTGGCTACGCCGCCTCCCACTCCCTCTCTTTGGCTAGCCAAAGCCGGACGCTCTCGCCATACTCATAGGGCTAGTGCCAGAGCAGTTTGCCATGGCACTGCACTATACCGGTACACCTGTTTGCTGTGGACAAAGTCGTGTCCTGGTCACTCCCTTTGCCGCTAAGACCCTCTCAAAGCCCCTCGCTGGATACGTACAGCAGTGTTTTCTCTGCACGTTCATTGAATGGGGCACTTTCTGCCCCATTCATCAAAATTAGGGGGCAAATTTGACATTTTAGGGGGCAGTCACTGTTGATGTTGATTTGCCTTCCTAGGAAGCGCTTCCTCGATATCATTACGATCGTCACCAAGTTCAGTTGCGACGTCTATGTCCCATGCAGCACCCTTGCTAACATCGACATCATGATGTTTGTCAGCTTGTGATGTGCTCGGCTGCTGTCCATCTTCTGTCGATTTGTCACACACAGGTTTTCCGATTCAGAACTTGACGTACTTGTCCCTTGGACACGATTTGGTCCTAATTTTTGGGTTAAATCCATGAAAATATGCTCAGCCCGAATGGATCACTTTTTCACGAAAAAATCCCCTAAACGTGGATCGATTTTTATCTCCAAAACACTAAGCATGGGTCATAACAAAGTAAATGTCCCATGCTTCAGGAAAACCGTCACGTGCAACAGAATAAAAGTGAAATTCCCTAACTTTGTCAAGCACATCCCTATCAGTGGGCAATATTTTCGGAATATACATGGGTAGATGTTTTCGACTTAATATGGCCGGCACACCCCCGTATGAAAATATCAGGAGTAGGCCTACCCTTCTGGGTGCCAATCAAACGATTGTGTTTTATTGTGATCGAGATTGATCGTCTAAATCTAGAATTTTCCATAGTTTCATCATTGATGATTGTTTTCTGCTTTCAAACTTTAAAAACGTGAACATCAAAAACTGCACTAATATCCATGGAGACTGAAGCGCAAATACGTCGTTGGCTGTTCTTTTCCATGCGTACACTCCATGTTATGCACGTCACCAAAGCTGAATGACAGGCTATATTTTGTCTTTTCCGAGGGAATATTCTGAATAGAAACAACAGCAAATTCACTGGTCGCTACACTATGCGCTTGGAACACCCTAAAATATGTGGATATCTTTGCTTGCTGTGTTTTGTGCGCAATTTCCGCGCAGTCAGTAACTTTTAAGGGCAGAAAATGGCTCGAAATGCGCAATTTGCGCAATTGCGCAGTCGAGAGAAAACCCTGCGTACAGCATTAGCTGCAAAATTGTAGCTCTACGGTGAGGCGGTCGGTGAGTTTTGGTTTTTGCGACCTCGCTCACCAGTAGAGCTACAATGCCGAAGGCCCTGAAGCATACAAAATAAGCACGCTGCACATGGCACGGCATTTTGATGTAAAATCCCATATATTTACTGCATTTGGTCATACTGATTTATCACTACTGAAGATTAAACACTACCGGTATACTACACTAACCTTGTCGTGTATGGGTTTTGGTATTTGTTCAAATACGTCGATCGCGTTCCAAAAACATTTCTTGAGCCGCCATTTCCAACTTCCGGTAATGGCGGCTCCCAGAAACACGCTCAATGTTATGGAACGCGATCGACGTGTCTGTGCTTATACCAAACCCCATAAACGACAAGGTTAGTGTAGTATAGTGTTTAGTCTTCAGTAGTGATAAATCGGTACGACCAAATGCAGTAAATATGTGGGATTTTACATGAAAATGCCGCGCCATGTGTGGCGCGCTTATTTTGTATGCTACAGGGCCTTCGGCATTGTAGCTCTACTGGTGAGCGATGTCGCAAAAACCAAAACTCACCGACCGCCTCACCGTAGAGCTACAATTTTGCAGCTAGTACAGCACCAATCTTAGTCTGGCAGAGACCCTGCCATTCGCGTTCTTCCCTGTTGGAACACGCGCGCGCCCTTCAGAGACGCGACGCGAATCCCAGGGTCTGGACGTTCTTGCAAGCGACCGGTCGGATTTCTGCCTGATCCAGGTACTTTATAGAACTCCACACATCCGTTAATCAAAACAAAAATGACAAGTACCATACCGAAATGAAATTAAAAATGAAAAATAAAAACATACCGTGTATATAGGTCTACCAGCTACTAGCATATATTCTCTCCGCCAAGTTAGATAGGTGTTTCTCCTGACGTCACTACCCTTATGAATATTCATATACTTGCAAGAACCGACAGTCGCTGTGTCTGGCAGCCCGTGCTCACAGCTGCACAGCGTAGCCTTCGAATGCAGGCCCATCGTGGGTGCGCACAGAACAAGGCACAGCGACTGTGGAGAGTCTACCGTACACCAATCTGATTAAAATCAGATCTAGATATAGAGTATGGCGATGTCTCTGTACTTGTGGTTGAGCGGTATTGTCTTGCTGTCGCCTCTCACAGCAAGAGAATACCGTGCAAGTACAAAGACGTCGCCCTACTCATGAATGTAAAAAACATCCATGCTGTACATGTACTCTACATCTGATTTTAATCAGATTGCGTACTGCACCTGGTGTTGGCCACAGTCACGTGTGGTTCGATACACGACGAAGGCCCCCGTTAGCATAAAAAAGATTGGCCAAACGGCGAAGGCCTCTCTAAGCATTTAGATTTTTCCATCCATGGATTAGCCAATCTTTCGCCATGTATCAATATCGTATTGCAAGTGACTGTGCTGTTTGCTCAGCAAGCTGGCATGCTGCCAGTGACGAAGTTTTTTGCATTTGTGTTTTCTTTATTTTTTTCATTGGATATCAGGAAACAAAGTGCCTGAGCTAAGATACACCAGCCATTGTGAACTACCGGTATGTGCATAGCCAATGAGGGGCTGAGTTAGATTCTATTTTCTGCAGGCCAGCTGTGCATTATCGAGGAATACACCCCATCATGACCAATATTGGTTTCAGTCTCCAACAACACACTGCAAAAGGAGTTGTAGGGACATTTATTTTTACATCCATGGTTGAACCCGGCATGGAGCTAGAAATTTGTCCTCCCTACCGTTTCTAGGTCCATGAACCCAGGGAATGGTAGGACTACAGATAGCAGTAAATTGATTGTGTGCTACAGGACATTTATAGACGCTCAAGAAATACAGCAATGCTAATGTTCTCATGAAGCTTCTAGCGTATAGGGATAACACAAGAAGTTGAAAGTTTGGATGCACACATGACATTACATGTGGCACAGCCCCTCTATCCACGGTCTGGAAACGCCTTTTGTAAAAGGTGTCAATCACCTAGACCACACAGCCAAACTACAAAATGAGCTGCAGTCACATGATACCATAGCTGCAATAATTATAGCCCATGGTTGGTGGGCCACAGGGCGTGGCAGGAATTATTAGTGTAGAAGTTGAATATGATCAATAAATGTCTATTTTTCATTATACAAGCCTTACCTGTGTCTAGTGTGTGCCTTTTACTTTACGCTAGCTATCTCTGTATAGTATTTCAAAGAAAATCTATATCTGTTAATTGCCCTCCCTAATCCCCTTCATTAATTTGTTCTGCTGATCACTGACGCAGGGGTTTATCGTCCTGACCAAATACCTCGTTAGCAGCTCATAAGGTAGTAGACGGAAAGGGCTGAAACTCTCAGGGTCCGTGGCAAGAGGATGGGAGTAAAGTACCTAGACACTTAATTTATGCATGTATGCATAGATAAACAGGCATAAACAACGTATACTATTAGGTATGCATGTATGCGCGAAAACCATTACGTAATCTTCTAAGTAGTTCAGCAGCGACGGTGTCCGCTTTGAATTTTCGTGTAAAGTAATGGATACGAACATATTGGAGTCAGGAAGAAATATTTTGTCCCCTGATGTCTAATAAAATTGAGGCCAAATGAATTACTTTCCTTATCATTGTGAGAGAAAATCAACTGATTATGAAGCGTACAGGTTGCTATGTTACCTCCAAAACTAGACTGGCCCTGGGTCGTATAGCCATACGCTGTAGCATGGCTTTCCTAACCCCACTCCACGATCTACACGACATGTACGTGTTGCTCCTATCTCGCGACAACCTCACAACTAACGCAACAGTCTGCCGAAGTTAATTCCTGTGATTCTACCTCTCTGTTTTGATATATAAATGCCACAGACGCGTCAGACTGAGGCAAGTGTAGCTATACCTCCTTTCTCTTCGTCGGTCATTATACAGACCATGGACAGTCCCTCTTTCTTTCTACCTCCGTGTCAGACCTCGGTCTCGCCGGCAGGACCGTGTACAGACCACGTACAGACCAATGACGAACTATCTTGTGACGGAGATGTCGCGCAAACGGTAACGAAAATGTAATTGAATTAAAACAAATTAAGGCTGCTATATTCTGTTTTGTAATGCCTCCCTTTGCCTTTGTACAAAACACCATGGTCGTAAAAATATAGCATTCAGTAACTACTAATTTCCCGATAGAATTTCGTAACATTTCAAGAACATTTCCTCAAGTAAACGTCAACATCCATCATTCCACGACGAGTCATCGCTGGGTTTACTACTTGACTTTTGAGCCGGATCAACGGGGAAAGTCAAAATGGATCAAAATATTCTCGTTTTTTTCCCAAGGTTCATCACTTATATAAATTAAACATATCTTTGCTTAATACTTGATTCGAAACGTACCTCAGTTACATTTATCCAAAGGAGGGAACATAATGAACAACACAAAGATCTAATAATGTCAATGAATCTGTAACACAAGCAATTAAACCAGCGAAATTGCAAAAAAGCAAAAACTGACAGGCAAAAAAATAAACGAACCTAGAGAGTAACTACAAAAACAAGCATAGTCGGCTTCTTGGATACAATCTCTCTCTCTCTCTCTCTCTCTCTCTCTCTCTCTCTCTCTCTCTCTCTCGTGGTGTATCATGTGCAACTGTCGGACATACTTTAAAATAGGAAATTTTTGAATGTGGCAACTAACCACGAAATTGTGGTTATTCCATCGCCACAAAGAACGCTGCCGATCATTTATTTCACGATGATGCCACAGCAAAATCTCAGACAAATCAATGTATTTTCACCAATACATGTCTCCAGCTACAATAATTTTACTTAGGTCACATCAGACAGTTGACAATTTAGAAAGGTGGGGGACTTGCAAAGAGTCAAAAGAAAAAGTTTTGTGTTTCATAACATCGACAACGAAAAGAAGGCATGTCAAATGCGTAACTTGTAGATCCGAGTTGCTTTCATTGACATGAGAGTTTTCCTAGTGATAGTATTGGTTTTCTATTCGTGTTCATTCTCACACCCGTTGGTTTTTCTTCACGATAAATCTATACAAAGCAATTTACTTGTGGCCAACTTGAGCTAGAAAATTCAACGCGATCCTTTCTGTTTTGCGGATCAGACACGAGTAGGCATCACTGTCAAGCCATTGGCAGTGGAACTGGTCGTCCACTACGCTGTCTTTGGTCAAATCATAAACAGACAGACGAGTTCATTTCGATCCAAGAAACATTCGTGTTTTTTTAGAAATGTTCACTAGATTTAATCATGATTTTATGAACCCAACTTTGCACAATCGGGACAAACACTGAAATTACGGTAATTTTAGTGCTTGTGGCTTATTAGTGTTTTAGTTGTGTCTACCAAATGAAAGCCTGGGAAATTTGAACGAACTTACATCCCAACTTTGATGCTGGAGTATTTTAATGCACAAAAACACAGAGGGGAGACTTAATTCGAGTAACTGATAGTATATCAATCGACCTTGACACTAAGCGAAGCTTTTGTGGAAGTATGCAAATTTTGTTTACAACATGTCCATTTGCTCGCTCCTGTAAACAAGTTATGAGCCAACATAGTGTCAAAGGTCGCAACTTCCGTCTTCCGGCGTTACTCCCATCCTCATGCCATCGACTGGTAGAACCACTCGATCGTTGTACTCCGTCTTCGACCATTGGAATCCTGAAAATAACTAGTCAGCGTTCTTGCTTGCTTAAGTACAAAGCTGATGCTGGCTTTTTTCGAAAATTTACGTCATGTAACCCTTCGAAAATGAAGATTTTATGAAATCGGACCCTGAGAGTTTCAGCCCTTTCCGTCTACTACCTTATGAGCTGCTAACGAGGTATTTGGTCAGGGCGATAAACCCCTGCGTCAGTGATCGGCAAAACAAATTAATGAAGGGGATTAGGGAGGGCAATTAACAGATATAGACTGTTTTCTTTGAAATACTATACAGACATAGCTAGCGTAAAGTAATAGGCACACACTAGACACAGGTAAGGCTTGTATAATGAAAAATAGTTTAATACAAGACATTTATTGATCATATTCATAACTTCTACACTAATAATTCCTGCCACGCCCTGTGGTGGGGCTTGGGCTTCTGTCGTGCGGCTCGCGCCTTCCCCAATCTGGTTGGGGTGATGCGCGAGCTGCATGGCAGAAGCCCAAGCCCCACCAACCAAGGGCTATAGTACAATTATTGCAGCTAATGATACCAGTGTGTTGCTTGGCTTTCACCTCTGTGTCAAGACATTTGTCCTGTATGCTTTTCTCGAATCTTCACTTTTTTTGGCAGTTTAAAGTGTTCTCTGCATCTATCTACAACACTAAGACAGAAATAACCATATCCTGAAACCGGCGTTTTTTTTCATGATCCTTCTCCCATTGTTAACGATAATAGTGAGTGATAATTTCTAGGCTTGATCGCTTTGTGTGTGTTGACAATTGAAAGCACAAGCAATGGCTTGAATCACACCAGAAAATTTGTCCTCCCTTTCTCTTACAATGCTACAAGTCAGTATCCCCAAATATGATCTAATTATGTTTTCTGGAGAATAATGTCTATTAACTGAGTAGAATAGGAAGGTTGACTGAAGATATGTACACTTAGGCACAGTAAATGCCGTGACAGTGCATCTATGTGGAAATATATCACTCAAAGTACTATATGTCGACCACAGGTTTGGTAATGTACGGTACTCTGCTGTCGATATTGATATTCTGCTGATTTGGCCTGTCTTCTTTCCTGATTTCAGGCAACAGTCATGATACTTGTGAAAAAAGTGTGTCGCCATTTTGTTCTTCTATCGTGATGATAATGCGATCTTCATGTGTAATTTCTTTCAAGCTTTATCTGGAGCTTTATTTAATGAAAAAGTAAATTTTTGAGTGTTTCTAAAGGGAACAGGTTGTACCGGTATGTTTTGTGATATTTTAAAAATAACAACCCGCAAATGTCATGATTTTGAACGATCTCACTTTACACTGAAAGACAATATGGCAGCCGTCATAGGATCGTGTGGTAGTGACATTGATATAACAGCCTGTTTAACCATGTCAGTGTCCATTTTAAGGTGTAAATCATTTGTGTGTTAATATAACAGAGTGTCACAGTCAATAGTTGTCAGCAGACAATAGTTGATACATACATATCTTGTTGTGTTAGAAATTATCAGTACAATTGATGCTCTTTGTAAAGTTTCACAAACTCTCACCAGACTTGGGTCATGTCACATGGCTAAAATATTGGTTATGAGAAAAATGGCAAATCATTACTATCAAACAGTCACAATTACATTTGGTTATAACAAAAATGCTACAAATGATGCATGAGGACATTGGCTGATAGGGTATTACTCACTCAAAGCAGACGGCAATGTGTTGTGCCAGTGTCTGAGTGTATCTTTTGCATGTATCCAAAATTTTGATCAAAAACTTTGACAAAAACATTGCAACATGTGATTGCCTCCTTAAATTATTATTTTGGATTTGTTGATCATACAACTGTACTAAAAGTTGAACAGTTTGGACATGCCAACCTTGACAAATTCAGAAAATCATCAAATTGAAAGTAAAAAATGATTAAAGTTTTTGCATTCTAATGAGTGTTCTCTAAAGCTTTGAAAAACAGAGGGCAGTTAATTTGTGTAAGTCTCAACACTGCTAATTTGCATATATATTTTTTGGCTAAATATTCAGCATCTTGGAAGCTGTTATCCGGTTATTAAATTATCCACAATAGACTCCTATCACATCACATCAGCAGGATTATTTGTCATTAATGTATTCTTGTGTTCACTTATTAACATAAGACAAGCTTATTCCAACAACAAAAGGGTGGCCCACCCCAAAATTTCACCTCTGGAGAACTTTGCCAATTGTGAATGCTTCTTTGCAGTGCTGCAAGGTAATAAACATTATGGTAACTCCTGAACATTCTTTGATATTTTCTAGGTCAAAATCACAACATCCAAGTTGGCATGCCAGTATTCTGTGTTACCATGACAACAAGACAGATGAAAATGGATTACAGTGTAGAGAACCTATCTTCATCAATTCTGAAAGACTGAATGAATTCAGAAAACAGTCTCTGTTAACAGACGTTGAATTTTGTGTGCAGGGGCAGCGCTTTGCTTGTCACCAGGCAGTCTTAGCATGCTTCAGTCCAATATTCAACTCAGTTCTTACTTCAGATGCACACAAGCACAAAATCAGGGAAGGCTTTGCTGTTTTGAATGCCAATACTGTGAAAGATCTGCTAGACTTTATGTACACTGGTCAGGTAACCATTACCATGTATAATGTTGAGCAATTGCTGAAAGTATCGAATGAACTGAAATTTGAAGAGCTTGCTACAGGCTGTGCAGAGTTTCAGGAGTTATACAATGCATCTGATTGTCCTGACAAGGCCGTATACACATTACCAACTAGCTGTAAGGGAAATGAATTGGCGAGTGGACCAAAAATGCAACAACATACAAGTGAAGCTGACCAAATAGTGGTAGACACTAGACAAAGGCTGAAATGTGGAAGTAATATTGATGCCAGTAAATTGTTGAAATATGCAAACGATGAAGACAGAAATATCACTGTAGGCAGTGATGATGCTGATGTATTTGATAGTGATAGTGATGGGAATGATGAAGATGATGACCTCTATGAGGAGGATACAGCTAATGAAGAAACTGATATGAGCAATGTAAATACAGAGACTGATATCAGAGAAAATGAATGTAAGATAGAAAATGAAGACCAGAATGGTGCAGTTGTTCCAGAACTCTTCACAGGAAGAAATTGCGTGGTTATTTGTGGGAACAAAGGTAGTAGCAACATGGCTTATGTAGAAAAACCCATGAACTCTGCAAGTGTAAACCAGCCTCACCTTTTTGAAACAGGTAACTCTGTTGCAGATATGAATGTATCAGGAAATCACATTAAGGACGATTCTAGTTTATCAGGGAGACACACACTGACATTGGTAACAATATTAATCATGCTGATGCTGTGGCCCAAGAAACCACATTTCAAACAGACCAGAATGAACATGTTGAAGAGGAAAAGTCAAAGGTCATCAAAGTGAAAGAGGTATCATTCAAGTGTGAATTTTGTGGCGAAAGTTTTCCAAGGAATCACCTGCTGCAGAAACACAGAAATCAAGAGCATGGTGATAAAATTCAAGATCATAGTAGCAGTAACTGCGATGAGAAACACAAATATTTGTGTACTGAACGCAACTTTGAATTTGGAAGCAAAGGTCTTCTGCGAGACCATCTTTCAGTGCCTTGTCAAAGTCTACAGCAGACAAAAGAGCATGGTACAACATCTAGCATTGGTCCACAAGAAATTTCCATTGAGCAATCAGCCAATACATGGAGAGGACAGATTCTGCATCAGTGTGATGTCTGCAAGAAAGATTTCAAGCTACATAGTATACTGAAACTTCATAAGGAAAAGGTTCATGGTTCGACTGGGGGTTATCTGTCATGCAGAGTGTGCAAAGTGAGATTTTCAAGCCGTAGTCTTTTAAGACATCACCAAGTTGCCAAGCATACACGTAGCTCAGGGCATGATGAACACTGCTGTCCTGTATGCAAGGAAACTCTCTTCTCAAAACTTCAGCTGAGGAAACATATGAAGGACAAACACCCAAATCAGCACCAGTGTGAAATTTGCAAAAAATCATTTTATGAAAAGAAATTATTAAAGCAGCACAGATATAGGATACATGAAAGAAAGGTTTGGAACTGTGGAGAATGTGTTGCAGCATTTGATGATTACAAATCATTGAAGGAGCATAGAGAGACACATGATCAAGATTTAAAGTATCAGTGTGAGAAATGTAAGAAATGGTTTGGCCGGAGGGAAAGCTATGAAGGCCACATGAAGAGGCACAGATTAGAGAAATTCATTGAGTGTAAAATCTGCAACAAAGTTTTCCATTTGCAGGGCAGCTATGTTGAACACATGAACATGCATGAAAGGAAGATGCCATTCAAATGCCATGTGTGTAATGTTAAGTTTGCCCATTATATTGACTTATTAAAACATGAAGAAACATCCCACAGCACTGAGAAAATCTACAAATGCCCAGAATGTGATGAGAATTTCAATGGAACTTTGAGTTTAAGACAACACAGATCAAAGATACATGGCGCCGTGGAGCAGTGTAAATTGTGTAATGAAGTATTCCCCACAAAAGATGAACTGTATCAGCACAGACAGAAAGTGCATAAGCTGAAGGATCACACCTGTGTAGATTGCAAAGTATCTTTTGACAATAAGCTTAAGCTTTTTAGGCATAAAAAGAAAATGCATTCACAAGAGTCATTGAGTTGTAAAGAATGTGGGAGTGTGTTTGAAAACAGAGAACTCTTAAAACAGCATCACAACATTCATGACAAGGAAGCATTTTATTCGTGTGAGGTGTGTGGCAAAACATTTGGAAGGAAGGAAAGCTTAGATGGGCATGTGAAACGCCACAAGTATGAGAAGCCCTATCCTTGTGAAGAATGCGGGAAAGTTTTGTATAGAAAAGATAGCCTAAAAAATCACCTCCATACTCATTCAAGTGTCAAACCGTTCAGCTGTCCTGACTGTCATAAGTGTTTCAAGTCTAAAAACTCAGCTGAAAAACACCGGGTAGTATACCACAGTGGTGACACTACTTTGAAACCCTGGTCTTGCTCTGAATGTGATAAGACATTTACACAGAAAGGTAATCTCTTGACACACCAAAGAGTACATGCAAAGATAAAACTGTATTTGTGTGATATCTGTGGGAATCCTTTCCTGAAAAAAACTACATGGCCATTCACAACGTGTTCACACAGGTGAACGGCCTTATCAATGTGAACTTTGTGGAAAATCATTCAAATGTACACCAAGTTTGAACAGTCATCGGCAGTATGTCCATTCATCAGAAAAACCTCATCTTTGCCACGTGTGTGGTAAAGGATTTAAAACAACTGCAAAAGTGAAAAGACATTTACTGGTTCACACTAAGTAGTTTTAATGCGCATTAGCTGTTTTAGGCATTACATGTAAGTGACATGACTTACTGTCCTATGTTTGACAACTCTTGCATCAACAATATTTGAAAGAAGTGATGTAGCAGTGTTTCATCAAGGATCATGCACTATTCCAAAAGTCATTCAATTTTGGCCATTATGTGCAGCAATCAAAATGTCATTGGATCACGAGAAATTCAATTTTCAGGTGTGCTATAGAAGCATGCACAAGTTTCTGTTGCTTAGAGACTATTCAATAGACTGGGGTGCCCCCATTATACAATTTGTATTTCAGTGGATTGAGAAATACAACAGATTGTACTACCGTACATGTTATACCATAGACTGTCGTGGTTATATGCTGTATTATCATACAAGTATATTGATAGTGCAAATACAGCGATAAGATGAAAAGAACTGTGGTATATTGGCGATATACCACAGCTTGCACATGCCCGAGTTCTGAGCTTGAGCAAAAATCTTTTTTTTTTTACTTTCTAGACTTATACTGTTATGATATAGCAATAAATCACACCCTGCGACAGTATACCACTTGTTTTTGACCAGTTCACTTCATATCCATATATGTGCTTACTATTGCTCGTGCACATACTATGGTGTCCAATCCATGCCAAAATTACTACTTTGATTTTACAACACAACATGCCATTCCGAATTCTATTTTACAATTCAACATGCTATTTCACAACTCAACATGCTATTTGACAACACATCATGGACTCCAAATCCTATTTTACAACTCAACATGCTCTTCCCAATTTCATTTGACAATTCAACATGCTATTTCACAACTCAACATGCTATTTGACAACACATCATGGACTTCCAAATCCTATTTTACAACTCAACATGCTCTTCCCAATTTCATTTGACAACACATCATGGACTTCCAAATCCTATTTTACAACTCAACATGCTCTTCATTTGACAATTTCACATGCTATTTCACAACTCAACATGCTATTTGACAACACATCATGGACTTCAAATCCTATTTTACAACTCAACATGCTCTTCATTTGACAATTCAACATGCTATTTCACAACTCAACATGCTATTTGACAACACATCATGGACTTCCAAATCCTATTTTACAACTCAACATCCCATTCTAAAGCTAGCTCTGCGGAGCAGGGCAGTGTTACTGGCTATCGAACAAGATTCAAAATGGCGGACGCGAAATCATCGTCCCTCGCACAGAGAGAGAAATGCGAACTTTGCACAAGTCTAAAAACGCAGCTTAGTACATTGTGTATCTAAACAAAATGAGCGTGCTCGAAAACTAGGATCGATCACGATTATAAATTAAAAATTGCCTGTTTTTGGAAAAGAAACTGCGCGCTGCAATCAGCAGTTTTGTCTATTGTGCACCGTGCGTGGGAGCTTATCGTGAAAGACCGAGATTTACTATATGGCGCATCTGATACGGATATGGTCCCATCGCATAGAGAGATGAAAATAGGCTTTGTCTAAGTTCAAAAGCACAGCTTAGCTCATCGTGCATCTAGACAAGTTGAGCGTGCTCAAAATAGGAGATCGATCACGATTTTGGGTGAAAAAAACCGATTGTTTTCGGTGGAGAAACTGCGCGTTGCAACCAGTGGTTGGTTTTGCCTATGGCGGTCAGCAGGGCTGTGGTGGGAGGCCTTTAGCCGGCAAGGGGTGGACCATTGGGGAGTGGAAAATTTTCGAAAAAAAAATTCCCCACAAATTTCAATAAAATAATCAGCCAAAGAAACTTGAGAAAAACAGATGACGCACTTAGGTAAAAGGAAAAAAAATCCGTCAAATTCTGAAACATTTTTATTTTAGTCTGCATCAGATATACATGTACTATGATTCTTTGGCCAAGAAAGGGGGGGGGGGGAGGGGAGATCTGAAGGGTATAATCGTGGCCAGTAACTGAAGTAACTTTTTTATTTTATAACTTTTTGTTTTGTTCATCATATGTTTTTCTTTCACTGAAGTTTGGCATCGTAAGTAATTCGAGATATAAGATAATATAAAAATCATATCTGTGATATCGATTGTTAACAACTGTATTGTGGGTCTTTACACTATGATTAATTAACAAGAATTCAACAATTCAGGCAGCTTGCATCGGTACATAAAATGGGAAATATTCACCAACCATATGACAAACAATCACTTTCTTTGTATTTCACTATTCAACGAAACTGATTTCCATTGTAATGTTCTAAACTTTATTTTACAATTAAACATTACAAATCCGTATTTTTCTTTTCAAAATTTCATTTGTACACTTGTCTTGACGGTTGAATACCGTGCGTGTGAAATGCAATAGTGCAGAAGAATACGGATAGCGACATTACAGCGACCTCTATCGGTTGTTATCCACACAGTCTTTCTCGCGAAGTCCGTTCCAACAGAGCTTTGACCCTTGTCTGGCCCCATATTCGTATTTTACATCTTGCTGAGGCTTAGTTGTCAGTTGTCATGGCTGCTCGCTACTTATGATAATCATTGAAATGAATCGTTCACGTAACACAGCCTTCATCAGGCAGACCATCACAGAGAAAATACAGCTATTGGAAAGAGAGTTAGAAAGTACCGATCATGAGTATGATGGGCTACACCGAAGAATGGTAACACTGCTCCGGCTTGTTGTTGTTCTGAACGGCACTGGTCATGGTATCATAAATGATGATGGAGTGACCAATCTCCAGCAAGCTGAGTATGAAATATCTCAATTGCAAGCCTGTGTATATGACGAGGGATATTATGTGGAATTAGAAAGAAAAGCGAAACCAGGGAGACCGTCATACAATATACCAGAAGAGCAAGTACGTTACTTAATAAACATGGGATTCACAGCCGTCCAAATAGCAACGATGCTTCATGTGAGTGAGCGAACTATTCGGCGGAGAATGGCCGAATATGGAATATGTGTTTCAGATACATACGCAACCTTGACGAATGATGAATTGGATGCCCATGTGAGAGACGTGTTGAAAGATTTTCCAAACTGTGGCTTTCGAAGAATGGGTGAATTTTTAAAGCAAAGGGGGTTTCGTGTACAAAGACAGTTAATACATGATTCCCTGTACAGGGTGGATGCCGAGGGTGTGCTCACTCGAGCATTCGAGATCTGTCTTGTGGAACGAAGGCCATACAATGTATATGCACCATTGGCTCTGTGGCACATCGATGGTAATCACAAATTAATAAGGTGAGTTCCCTAATGTAAGCAAAAAAGGTATACCTGCATAAAGTGTATGTGGTAAAATTACCCAACTATGAAATGATTATTTACTTTGATATGGTACTATACATGTATAATTATCCAGTATGTTTAATCTTTGAAATGGAAAATCTGTGTATTTCATCTTCAAATCAAAATATTTCACAAGATAAATAACAACAGTTTGTGGTAATGTTACAAATTTGCATAATAATATGACCAGTTGACTCTTCAAAACCGAGTCTCATGCCTTAGTCATATAAACTGCCAACAATTTAGACTTACAAGTTTTCACCCTTGAAAAATATAAATATTTGATAAATCATACAACAGTACAGATTATTTTCAAAGTACCAAACGCTGTAGCATTAGGCTAGCCTGTGTGTCCATTCAGGCCATGAATCGAGCCCAAAACATGCTAGAAGCTCCATGTCCTGATGTTCATAGCAGTGATATTCATGCAAATAGATGCATAGACCAGGTACAGGGTGCAAAATTCTGTGCCCCTAACCCCAAAAACATGAAGCAGAATATATATATATATATATATATATATATATATATATATATATATATAAGATCCAAAGTGGTACATAATATTACTGCCAAGATTGTAATATTTACCATCCACATAATCCTGTAAACATTTCACTGTGAAAAATCGTACATTAACATGTATGTACTAACATGTAATTTCAAACACATCAGTCCTTACAAATCTTTGTTGACAAAAGCATTAGGGACCCCAATGTGTTCACCCAGGGCCCCCACTTTTTGAATCATGAGTTGCAGGGACTCACCTCACATAGAAAAACATTGTAAAACCCTAATAGACACCACAGGTTTAAAGGTATACTGTACCCTGTTCTAATTTTGCCACAGTTACCATTGAAAGAGAAAATCTAACCATCACAGATTTGAAGGGGGTAGCTGCTTTTTAAAGACATCACCCTCACATGGGCATTTTGAATACCAAGGAACGCCCTTTGACCAAAAACGGGCATACTTACTTACAAGTGCCTGTATACCTTAATGGGGCTTCGTTCCATTGCAGCTGTAATTTACACCTAGCATGATGTCAGTGCATAAATTTGCATACATGATCTTCACAGCTGTAGACATCCATACATGAAGCTAGCATGTTTTATGTTTTGGCTATGGTGTGGGGACATTGGAAATTATCCTCACTATATTTTGTGTATGTAATTATACCCATCAAAACATAGTGCGTCAATTATTGCAGACGTGAGAAATGTTAATCATAAATTAAAGCTGCAAGCAGCGTTGGCAGGGCCCAAGTGATTAACATGGTTTCAAGTTCCTCCACTGATGATTATGTGCAAAATTTGAGCTTGGGAAAAGTCTTTTGTATCCTCTACGTAAGAAGGATTTTGAACATCATCTCGTAGTTACTGTAGGTTTCATTTGTAATCATATCTTTAATGCAAAATCAAATATGGCTGCAAAACTACTTGACCGATCGAAATGCTTTTTGCAAACTTAGAAAAAATCACTCTAAGGATGACATGAGTAAAATTTCAGCCCAATCGGTTTTTTAGTGCTGGAGAAGAAGATTTTTGAAGATAAAATTGTGATTTTCATAAAATCCAATATGGCGGCCAAATCATATGAACAAGCCAAATGTCGTTTACAAACTTGAAAGAGATCACTCTAGGGATGACTTGAGTAAAATTTCTGCTCAATCGGTGTGTTCGTTCTGAGGAGAATATTTTTACAGATTAACTTGGTATTTTTTCGAAAATCCAATATGGCGGCCAAACCACGTGACCGATCCAAATGTCTTTTGCAAACTTGAAAGAGATCACTCTGAGGATTACATGAAAAAATTTCAGCTCAATCGGTGCTCTAGTTCTGGAGAAGACGATTTTTAAAAATTAAACCTGTATTTTTCGAAAATCCAATATGGCGGCGCCAAAGTCACGTGACCGCATGCGGTTTTATTTGCAAATTTTGAAGACCTTAGATCTTGCTTAGACCCCTGGATCATCAGGAGAAGTCAATTTTAGGTTTTTGAAAATCCAATATGGCCACCAGGTCACATGACCAATGAATATTTCAAGGGTCAGGTGCACGAGTACTAATACACACCTATTAGCCCTGCAAGTTTGAGAAGTTTTCGGTTCAGCCGTTTAAGAGATCTAGGTCGACAAAGAAACTGCAGGAGAAGAAGAAGAAGCAGAAGAAGAAAAAGAGGAAAAAGTGGAACTCGAGAAATTACAATAGGGGCCCAGCCGGTCGGCTTTGCCCCTAATAAGACCTATGTAGATGTGGGATTAAATTTGCAGGCTTTGCTGCAACCTCTATCATTGCCAGGCAAGCACAGGCTTTTCCAATGTGTGTATGCGTACAACATGTGACTTGGCCATGTTTTGCCACAGTGCAGTATGTCAAAAAAATTACCTCTAATCTTCAACAACTTTGCCACTTTGGATCATTTATTTTTCATTCACAGGTATATTTAGTTGCAAGATCTAAGGCCACTTTGACTTTTTAGATATTTAAATTAATCTAGTGTGTTGAGGGTTCTGAATTTTTGTAAAGACTCTGGGAAGTCATCCCCCAAACAAAACCTACCTTTTATTTGTTCATGCCTGGATATTATTATACTATTACAGTTACCATGGCAACCAAAGGAATATGAGTGTAATTTTTATTTAAATTTCAGTACATTATATCATGGTGTTCCTGTATATTTCAGATGGCGCTTTGTAGTGCATGGAGGTATAGATGGATACAGCAGAAGGATCATGTACCTCCACTGCAATGATAATAATCGAGCAGCTACAGTGTTTTTGTCATTTCAAGAGGCAGTTCAGAAATATGGACTGCCATCCCGTGTTCGCTCAGACAAAGGTATGGAGAATAGAGATGTAGCTGAACACATGCTGTCACACCCAGAAAGGGGACTGGGCAGGGGAAGTCACATCGCTGGACGAAGCACCCACAACCAGAGAATTGAGCGTTTGTGGCGTGATGTGTTTGCTGGTTGCCTGTATATGTACTACAACCTATTTTACAACCTGGAGGACCGTAGACTATTGGATCCTTGCAGTGAGCTTCATATGTTTTGTCTCCATTTCGTCTACCTGCCAAGGATCAACAATACCTTGAATCTGTTTGCTCAGGGATGGAATGAGCATTCAATCCGAACAGCACATAATCTAAGTCCAAACCAGCTGTGGGTCTCTGGGTTATTGGGCATTGCCAATGCAGACACTATCTGTTACCAGAGAGGTCTTTGAGCCCAGAACTGAGGTAAAGTATAAGTTACACTTAGAAAACCATACATAGAAAATATATGGCTATGTTTCTCCATCTTTGGTACTATGAGTATGATTTAGGGGACTCAGGCTTGTCATTTGTTTATTTTGTCCTTGTTGTTTGTTAGTTTAATTTTATCTACTCTTTGTTTTTTTGTTTGTTTGTTTATTTGTTTATCTACATAAGCCTATAGACGTATTCTTTAAGTTATATTTTATGATTTTCTGGATACAATCCCATACATGCAATACAGGTGAAATAGACCCTTTGCTATGTAGTGTGTACCGTGTTTGCATTATTTTTTATTGCTTCTTTGTTTCCATGTGCTGTACATACATTGTACCGGTACATAAGACTTTCCTGAAATATTCTCCACTACACAACAATGAAAGACACTCATGTTTGCTCCGAGTTTACAATTTTTAGGCGCCCTAAACTTCGAATTTATCCGTGGGGACTTATGGATTGGGCTCTGGATGTCCACACAGATATCTCAGACATTCCAGGGTGATTTCTTTCAAACTTGGTACAAGGACATACATATATGCCGTACATAACATGCATGTCAATTTTTTTCGTGATGCAATCAAATTTGGCCATGTGAGAGGAATTTTTTGTTTCACTCTCCATAGAGACCAATTTATTTTTGCATTGCCCATAGAGTTACATGTGTTAGCAGCCTCCACAGAGCACTGCATGTGTCTTTGTTGAGTCATGCCTTCACCAATTTATTTCAAACTGTGCACAAGGATAATACACTAGGGTATACATGTGCACAATAATAGATATTTGTTTTGATACAATCTCAACTTTTCTGGTTAATCAATGTTGAAATTTCTTGATCTAAAAACAAATCTTAATCTGATCCCAGTGTGTGTCTGTGCCTTTAATATCTCAAGAACTGCTGATCAGATTGACTTGAAATTTGGTACACAGGTACATGTGGCAAATTACAAGACCTGATTAGTTTTTGTGCAATTAGCTGTCATAATTAGCATTAACTTTCAAAATTACTTGTTTCAGAAAAACATATTTCAAGAAAACCTCACCAAATTGGATGATATTTGTTCTTGATGGACATTTAGCTGTGTCATGTGAAGTAATTGCTAATTTGCTTATTTAATAAATTTATAATTAGGGCTCTGTGTCCAGAATGGGTACACTAAATTTGATTAAACATCCTATAGATGTTGATCATACAAATATGTATAAGTACAGAAAGGTCTTTAGCAGTGACATGTCAATTTATTGCAAATTTACATAACATTTACTAAATTTTGTAATTTGGGTGATCGGTCCCAATGAATTAATTTTGATGGGCCTTCTAGATTTGGCTCCATCCGTCTTTCTATATAGATATCTCAGACATGCCAATTATTTTCAATGTTCATACAAGGACATACTTGTCACATCGATGCCATACAGGGGCACATTGATTTGATTCACAAGACAAACCAGTTGCTGCCAGGAGGCCATTTTGTCACAATTTTTTCATATCCAGAGCCAGACTTGTTTCAACCTAATTCATTAAAAGTTGGTACAAGGGACATTGACCTAATGTTATACATGTGGAAAGACATTGATTTGTTCTATCATATTTCATTCAAAGTTGGTACAACGACAATGGCTTATGTTACACATATATGCACACTGATTATTTTATGATACGATCCAATATGCCACCTTGTCACCATTTTGCAATGATTTTACTTACAAGTGGGGATTACTCAATATCTTGAGAACCACAACTTACAGATTTGATATTTGTTGTTTAGATGCAAAATATGGTGATGAGAAACTTTTTTTTGTTTTTTGATATTGTTGACAATATGAAAATTAGCTTCAAAGGGCGTTTTGGTAAGGAAATCTTCTTCTTCATAACCGATGGTCAGACAGCTTTGATATTGGATATGATACAGATCCACAGGGATGACCTAATTGAGATTTGTTCACTTTGTGATGAAATATGCAAATTTTTATTTTAAGGAATGTTTTTTGTCATTTTTAATCAAAAAGTTATTTCATCAAAACCGCTTGTCTGACAGCTTTGATATTTGGTATACAGGTTTGTAGTGATGAACTTACGTTGACATATCAAAATTATAATGTAATCTGAAATTTGTAATTTTTGGGCAATTTTTGCCATTTTTGATCAAAACATTTGTCTCTCAAAAACTACAAATCTGATAGCTTTGATATTTGGTACACAGGTTTGTAGGGTTTATCTTACATTATAGTGTATCAAAATAAAGATGAAATCTGCAATTAAGTATTTTTGAACAATTTTTGCCATTTTTATAGGCATGGGTGGCAGTTTTCTATGCTGGCTGTTGATGAATATCTGTGTTTATAGGGGGCTCTGTAAGTGTGAGCCATACTGAAACAGTTCTCCTGTCATAAATACACTGTACTGCCAAAGGACCTCTGCTCTCACTTTATCGGTATTATGCTATGTATGTCCTCTGTACCATCTATAGTAGCTTCAGGGACATTGGCGCTATGTTTAATTTTGTCAAAAATGTAGTGGCGAATGACTTTGATATCAGAATGTGTATTTTTCCACTACGTGGACTGCACATTAAATGTATGTAATGTGGCATTTCATTGCAGTTATCGTCGCGACACGGAGTGCACATTACAGTGCTGCTCACGCTCAGGCTCTCGTCAAATGAAATTTAGTGAATCAAATCTTGGGTCTTTATTTGGAAATGGCGCTCTCATTCGAAAAATAATAAATTTGACCTGAAACATTTTATTCCGTATCAACATAAACAAACTATAGCGATGTGTCTGCATACTGGATGAAGCGTCCGTATGCTGGCGACGTTCACAGCCGTCAATTTTTGTGTCCTGCTCAGTTAATTTTGAAGAAATAATTTTGCAAATTTTCCTGAAGGTAGATATATTTCCAGTCTTATGAAGGGTCAAGAAAGTCAATGGATAAATTATCCCAGTTTTACGTGAGTGGCAATGTTTGCCAATGCATCAGTCTATTGGCCGACTCGGTGTATGGATATGTAAGCAAATTTCAAATGGTAAAATGTCTGTGATTGCTACAATGCTTTTTTTAATACAGAAATAATTATTGGCATTGTCAGATATTTGACCTTTGTCTTTTCCCATTTTTTTTTTCTGTAGACTGAGTTAGAGTTATTTGGTGTTGACTGGGAAGGACCAACACCCTCTGATGACCAGAATGATGTTGTAGTCCCCACAATCGACATTGGCATCAGTCCTATTGAGTTAGAAGATTTGAAGGAGATTATAAATCCCTGCAGAGAAAGTGATTCCTATGGTGTTGATATATATTTGGAAACAGTAAATACCATTTCTGATATGATTGACCAAAGATGAGAACTGACAGTTCATGTAGTTAATGTACAATGCTCTAAATTAGATGAGTCAGTAATAGTAGTGTCGTGAAATCTTTGTATATAAATGACAATATCCTTTCATTTTTCACAAAGTAGTGCTCAAAGATAATATATTCAATGGTGAAGATCCCATTGTCTACTATGTTAAAGGGACAGGAGCTGTAACTTTTGGCTACTTTTTTAATTTTCTTGTTCTATATATCAACTGCAGTTTTATGTCCCACTTACTGTGGCATTATATAATACCTAGTATTCTACTTGTAAACGTGATCTATATACATTTTTTATGTGTAACAGCAATTGTTATTGTTGACAAATGAATTCTAGTCCGGACCTGAATTCGATTTTCAATAGCAATAACAATACCAACAATGCTGATCGTACACATATACGCAGTGTTGACAAGTTGAAAAATTAGTATTTCAACATTCAGAGATTCAAATCAGAATATGTTGTTGATATACAGACCAAAAATATCAGAAAAATGGTCCGAAGTTACAGCTCATAAAGCTTTAAGGCCTACTATGTTATTGGACCTGGTTGAATCAAAGCAAAGGGGGATGGGGTGGATGGGTATTCTAAACTCACTCTGTTTACAGGTCAATGTCAAGTCAAGAACCTTTCAATCATGCATGAATGAGGCACAATCAACAATATTAGAACAAATTATCTCAAAGCGGAAGTTATCCAACAACTTCGTATTGCATGTAACGTGGTATTCTTTTTCATACCATCAGCCCCATAATACGCACATAGTACCTTTGCCGTACGTTTGAACACGCCCGTATCTAGTATAATTATACACTTCTGCGGAACGATTGTTCTTCGGCAACTATTTACCGGTGGTTGCATAAGTTTAACTTTTCTTTAGGTTTTTATAACACATCACATGCTCATGTTGTATTGTTATATAGTTTTTAATGTGTTTAAAATCAGGGCTCGAAATTGACTTTTTCCCTGATAGTTCACTAGGGCTACCATTTTCGGAAGTTGGTAGCCCAGTGACAATTGCTGGTAGCCCATGCATATTTCAGTTTAGGGAAATTGTTTTTCATTTACCAGACAATAAAAGCAATTTTTCAAGATTCTGCCCCTGAAGCTGAATTTTCTAGTCATTTGATGTGAATACTTACACACCTACAACCTAAAGGAAACAGGTATAAGCCCCCCCCCCCCCCCCCCCCAAAAAAAGATGTTTCCGGTACTTGACATTCTGCAAAAGTGATGCGGCGACACGCTTTTTTTTTTTCCTTTTTAGCTCACATTTGTTTATACCAATGTGAGTTTATCGTATAGGCTGAAGTCGATGGCGTCTGTATGTATGTGTGTATGTATGTATGTACGTACAGTATGTCCGTCAACATCAAAAACACGCAAACCGCTGCACGTTTCAGCTTGGTATTTGGTGTGTGGATGCATCCTGGGCTATAGATGGGATTTTGTTCAAATGAAGTCTGCGTTGCCAAAATTATGCAAATGAGCTTACAAAATGTGAAAATGCTTAAGCATTAATAACTCAAGAACAGCTCTTTTGATTGCTTTGAAAATTTGTGTGCAAGTACCTTAGGTGAACCTTATACAGTTTTATAAATATTGTGATAGTATCCTTAATTTTGTACTTTTGCTGAATTTTTTGGTGAGTTTTCTCATTTTCAGTAAAAATTATTCTTCTCTGAAACTGCTAGCCCAATCGCTCTCAAATTGGGGTTGTCTCTTTGCAAGGGTGTTACTTTTCTAATTTGTTGAAATTATGACAAAATTAGGAAAATTACTATTTTTGAGCAATTTTGTCATTTTTGGTCAAAAAATCTTAAACAGTATTTCCTTTTTAAAACCCCTGGACAGACAGCTTTCATATTTGGTACACAGACGTACAGAGATGACAATAGTTAGATATGTTGAAATTGTCCTGAAATATACAAATTTGTACTTTTAACACAATATTGTCATTTTGGTCAAGAAAACTTTATCTCAAAATTACTTGTTTGATAGCTTTGTAATTTAGTATAAAGTCCCTTGTTTGATAGCTTTGTAATTTGGTATAAAGTCTCGAAAGATGTCGCTAGATAAATTTTCTGCTCAAAGTGATGGGAAACCCCAAAATTTGTATATTTCAGGTAATTTTCTCAGTTTGTGACCTTAAATGACCTACACCAACCCAGGATACGTTGTGAGACAATTTTGAAGGCTGTGAACATAATTTTGTCATGTTTGGTATCATTTTGTAGGAAAATTTGATCCAGAAAACAAAGCTGAGGTGATTTTTTCATTTTGGACCAATTTTTGCAACTTTTCTATGTAAGACATACAAGAACCGATGAGAAATTTGGATCCAGGATAATTCCAGATGTTGTAATCACCGCCCACAGTGGAAGGCATTTCACTATCTGTTACTACCTTAAGTGCTGTTTACATTAGAATGATAACACTCATGGCATTAATTAAAAAATATTCAAGGTTGTAAATGTACTTCCTGTCATTTGGTCTTATGTAATACCAAGGGTTGGAACATTTTATATTCAGGAGGGGGTAGGGTCTAGAATATTGATGATGTAGCATTACTTTTTTACCAGATCCCTTGTGCAATTTTTGCCCACTACCACCTTTTCTTTTATCAAGCCTTCTCTGTTTTTGTTGTTGACATTTGCTTATGTATTTAGGATCTGCTTCTCCCATTGCTATAGAAGTTGATATGCTGTTCCTAAAGATGACCTCAAGTACCTAAGTTGGAGACCTTATTTGCGTTTGTCATTCTTGTTTTTCCTGGTTTAAATTTTTCTCGAATGGACCAACTCAAACCAATGTGAGCACATGGTGTCCTTGACGGTATTTTTTTATTAACAATGCTGGTTTGGCACTATTGATGCAACAGTTATTGTCTTTTAACACCGGCTGCATAATACTTTCGCTTTCTTTTTAGCATTTTTGGACATGCAAACAGGGATATCAAGAATAGCTGTACTGATCAGTATGAAAACAAAAAAAATGCCATGAGGCACAGGTTCTGAAATGATGCACGCAGTGACCAGAAACAATCTATTTGGCCTAATGGACAACAGTGATACTCAAAAGTTCAGTGATCTACTGTCAGCTTGTTTCATTCTCAGAGTTTATTGAAAATTTTGATAGTTGTGATGACAACAACCGCAACCTTCTCTGCATGTCGAGACTAGACATACTGTAGCAGTGCTAAAAATAGACCATGGGCTTTCTGTATGGAGGAGGCAAGTACGTCAGTTCAGATATTGGACATTGCACGCCAAGTACTGACTGAATTTAATGGTAGTCCATGTGGGATACCATTTCATGGATTTTGGTAGCCCCAGAGAAAAGTTTGTAGTCTGTGGACGCGGGACTACCGCTAATTTCGAGCCCTGTAATTGATATGAAACAAATTGGGAGGTGTTTTCTCCTACATCGGAATGCTTCACACTGTCACTGCATTATTCGACAAAAAATTTGGCAAAGTCTAAATTACAATTTTTCTCAGATTGTGACAACTTGTACAACCCATTTTGAAACTTCATGTACAGTAGTCATCAAAGTGAAGGAAAGCACTACATAATTATGCAAGGGTTGCATTAATAGATATCATGAAAATATTTGCTAAAAGTGGATGGTTTAACATATGGAATCGGTGACCTATAACAGTAATTATAGTATGATGAGAACCTGATCATTGAATAGGACAAGATGTGCTTATTGATATATCAGTGTTAGTTGAAAAATGTAAAATCCATTGTGAAAAAAAATTCAAGCCATTTTTGTTGACCTTAAAGGGACATGATCTGTAACTTTTTGGCCGTTTTATTCAGTTTTCTGGTTCTGTGTCTCAACTACAGTTTACATCCCACTTCCTCTAGAATAATGAAATATCCAATTTTCTACTTGTCAGCACAGCCTATATGTGTGCAATGGCCGTTGTTATTGTTGACAATGAATTCAAGTCCGGACGAGAATTCAATTTTCAACTACCGTATAAATAACAATGCTGACTGTACACATTTAGGCTCTCCTCACAAGTTGAAAAGTGGGTATTTCATCATGCTTCAATGGTTCACACCAGAACTCTAGTTGATACACAGGACAAATAAACCCCAGAAAAATACTCAAAAGTGACAGCTCATGGAGCTTTAACTACGCATTGAAACAGAATACTTACAGCTACTTTGTCCCTTTGATGTTGTAAATCAAAAATATCAGTGTCCGTAATTTTCCTATTTAATTTATGTACCAATTACTGTACAGTACTGAGATGGCTCTTGATATTGGGAATATTGATTTCAGTATATTTAGAAATTAAATATATTCAAAATGGCTTGAATGCTTTGGTGATTCTTTTCTCTATGCCAGACTGTAGAATAGGAAATCAAGGGGTACACAAGGGATCCTGCACAGCCATGTACTAGGATGTGCACAGCTATGCTACATGGTTGCGCCAGCAGCCCAGTACATGCCAGATGAGCACAACTTTTATACCTGCATGTAATTTACGACCATATAAGACGCTATGTGTTTTGCAGTATACTGTTACACGATTGTGTGCCACATATCTGTAGCATGGATGTTTTTTACAATTGTGTAACGGAAATGTGTTCAACAGCGGCGTAACAGGGCTGTACACTACATCCATGTTCCAGCACACCTTTCCACAACCGTGTAGCAGGAGCGTTGATTAAAGACCTCTCACACAGTTGCACGCGGTCATGTTACACATGTTCAGTCATTGATTTTCACAGCTTTTCACACACCACTTTACCAGCCCTATAGAAAATTGCTATGTAAAACAGTTGCGTTTTCAGCTCTGCCATGGTGTTTTTCACACCTATATGACAGTATTTTCCACACCCATGTAGCAGCTTATTAATCTACAGGTACACACTCTCTACCAGCTCTTCCAACAGCAGTGTACTATACCTTTGAATCACAACTGTGCCACAGCTATGTACAAACCTACGCTCACTCATAGCCTAAATAGCCAGCCATTTAAACCCTTTCACCCTGGATACATGTCTACCTTTATCATAAAATACCGCAATTAATGTTGTCGCTCACATTTGATCAGAATTGGTACATACCAGTATGGATACCAAAGATCAACAATAAATGTTGCGTTGATGTTATGACAATGATTTCTGCACAGTACAAGCAGAAAAACAACAAGAATATTTAAACCAGAAAAACAAGAATGACAAAAGTTGGACACACTGCCACAGAGAAATAGATGTTTTGATAAAATAAAGGCAAAAATTGTCCTAAAAACGCAAATATTGATATTTCACCACATTTTTTGCAAACATCTTCTCAGCTTGTCAAAAGAGATGACCTGCAACATTTCGCGAAATCCATCGGCAATATAAATCACTAGGCCATATGTATGTTGTAGTTACAGCACGCAATCTTATTTGCGCTAGTGATATGGATGTACATTGTATCCTCATACAGCGTCAAACTAAAAAAAAGTTATAAATCTGAAAATTTACTCAGAAAAAAAAATTAGTTAAGCTTTTCTCATTTTGAAATTTTTTTTTAGAAATTAATTGTCAAAGAAAAATGTTCACAATTTCATTTTGACCACCCCCTCCCAAGGTCTAATGGTCCCTCAGTTTGAGCAGGTCTGTTAATATGTAACAATTCATAAACAATGACAGGAAATGACTCAAGGTCAGTGGAGTATCCTGTTTCAGTCATTGGCATGCCACCACTCCTGAACATGTCATTTGCAGAATTTCCCTTTTCTTACTTCATTTGCACATTTTTGACACTGACGTGTTCATTTGAACAACGTGACATCTCAACCCCTGCATCTATCTGTACACCAAATACTGAGATGGTAGCTTAGGCGGTATGGGAAGCTTTTGCGTGTGACAGACATACACACATAAATACAGACGCCACCGACTCACCATATAGGTAAGCTCTTTTTGGTATTTATATAAATACCAAATATGAGCTAAAAAACAATGCTGTTGGACCAAATTAAGGCATTGAAAGGATTCATTTACCCTCTGCCACAATTTTATGGTCTAAACCTATTGTTTTCGATGATAAAGTTGGGGCTGTATATAGAGAAATGGGGTGACAGGATTAAGGTATACCAAAATGACTCGACCTTAATTGACAAAACTGACATATCTTCATATGTCAAGTATTGTTCATTTCAATTTTAACCTTTTAACAGTAAGTGCACCAGAAGAGATGTGTATAGATAGCACTGGTACAGGATTAACGGAAATTGGGCTGGTACAGTATTATTCATAGAGCTGGTACATGCTATGAAAAAAGGGATGGTACAGTGGTGTGTATTGGACTGGTAAGAAGTGTGGAAAGCAGGCTGGTACTGGTTTGGAAACTTAACTCTGTAGTTGTAATATTTTAAAATTATATAACACAGGTGTCCACATCTATGCCACATAGCTGTGTAAGCAGCTGTGTAACAGTTATGTTTTAACAATGCTGTAGCAGGAATATTTTTACACCCTAGTACAGACTGTGTTGCTTAACTGGGCTGGAACAGCCATGCACCCCCCGTGTAGCATCCCTGTATTGCTACAAGGCTGTGTGGGTTCCCCTGTGTAAATGCATCAAAAACAATGACAATCAGACACATTCATACGCATCAGATATCAGTCAACACTACTTTAATTTTATTGAACATCAAATATAACACTTTATTCATGAAGTCAATCAATTCATACTACAATTGTCACCACACACCCCTGTCATCCACAATGTTAATTGGCCAGACCTGTCACTGAGCGTTTAGCAAGATACCAAGGCACTTTATCTGCTAAAAGTAAAATGAACCAGATTTTTGCCAAGTGTATACATGAAGAGAAGGAATTATGCAAGCAATGAAAACCATATGCCAGACAATCCATTGTATGTTTATACATTAGGGTGATAAATTTGTAAGAAAAACTAGAGAGGACCCAATGTAGTCCCAGCCATTTTTGTTCAATGCAAAATTGGTAAGGTTATGGGAAAACAAAATTGATTACAAACATGTGCTGTAAACCTTTTTCTTCCATCTGCTTTCCAACTAAATTATTCCTGGAATATCCCCTGACATGAAAGTTTCTCCCAACAATCACTTTCAGTATCCTGATGTGGGTGTGTTTGGGTCATGTGTAAACTTGGCAAACCACAAGTTTTGCTAAACACTCATGGCTGGCTGATTGATGATACTGGGGGATGAAAGTCACAGACCATCACTGTAAGGATCCTAAATAGGAAATGGCCCCTTTGGAGAGACTTCTCTGTTAAAAAAAAGAGTACACAACTACTGCTCTCTCTATATCACTGGAAAGTGAATCTATTGTAGAACCAAAGTATATGCTTTTCGTTATTGTTTACACAAGAGTCATGTGACAGAAATTTAAATATCCTTTTAAAAATCATTTTTCCTCATTTCTGTGACAACATATTTGGCAGCATAAATAGCTCTTCTGGCATTCTTGAAAAATGTGTGTCAGATTTTCACAATCTTCATTTTAAAGATAAAGCCAGTTCATGCCTTCACAAAAGATTGAAGGCCTGCACCAGAAATCTGACAGAGTTTTCATGCATCATAATATCTTTCAATGACAATTTTAACACAGGAAGTTGGGAACTGACTTTTGAAAGGATTTTTAAACTATCTGTCACATGACTCTTAGTAAACAGTGACAATGAAACAAGCCAAGCTCGGTTAACAAATATTGGACCTTTCAAACAGTATATACTTTACAGGGAACCCTAGAACTAAGTCTTCTTCAGAGAATTTTGAATTTGAACAGGGCTAATTTGAACAGGGCTATTTACTGTCAAGCATCTTTACAGGATGCCCAGTGCTTGTACACATTTGTAAACATTCAACGCAAAATACAACAATGAAATAGAGAACTGACTTTCTGTATCTTAACTTTTAAATGTTCTACACTTGTTACGAAAAATTGCTGATACATGCTGCAGACTTTGGATGGAACTACCATCTTTTAACATAAAAAACACCATGTTAGTTAAATGATTGACAAATATCTAAAATGCTAAAAATATTCTTATTCAAGCATGCATGAGAAATAAGTGCTTATGAAAAAAACAACAGTATGGCTAAATGTCCTCGCTATCCACATTTGATGAATTTCTGATTAATATGTACCAGTAGCTCTAAACAGAAGTTTGACAATGGTTAACTTTAACAGGCAGTAACTTAACACCTTCACAGAACTGAATATACCAGAATTATTAGATTGGTAAAACAGACTGAAGGGAGATGGTCCTCATGTATTATGCCATCATCTGCCTTGATTCATACATGTATTATGACACTTCATATAGAGCCAGCCATCAACAATTGCAACTCTTGAACTTAATTACCTGTATTGCATGTAAAACTCATTATCACTGATGATTTATGTAAATAACTAACTAGTAATACAACACAACAAATAATGAATACTTATCATCAGATCCTATATAGCTAACCTCCAAACACAATGTGCTCACATAATTTGTAAATCATTCTCGATTTAAGTGTGCTGAGTGTGTCAGTTTGATAATCAACTTTATTGTGTTTTTTCCATATTTTACATAGTGGATACCACTGCACAAATCAGCAGGACAAACAGTACCATGATTAGTTTTTAATTTGACCAGTCCACTGATGCAATAACCAAATTATAATTAAAGTTATGATTAATAAATTGGACATTTTTCCACATGAAATGCCAGTGTTCTTATCTGCTTCAGTATCTATCCTGCATCAATTCACACTGAAAGAGAACATCTTGTTAACATTTGCATTGTTACCAAGCATTTGCATGTATGTTCTACCTGCTAATAAAAAATGAATAATCAACAGTCACCTTTCCTGTACAATACAGTATCTTAATCCTCTTTCTTCCACGGGTCATTGACAATCAATGTCATGCAATTCCACTCCTGAGAAAGAGGACTGGTTTTGTGTACAGATGATAAATGCTTATCATGAGGGCGAGTTGAGCTCTTGTGAGGCAACAATATTTAAGTATACAATAATCACAAATAACCTATTAAAGATCTATTAAATAAAACTATTATCAAAAAGTCATTGTTGATGACACAGTCCCCACTTGTTAATTGGTTGAGACGTGCCTGAGTTACGGCTAGGACATGAAAATATTGTAACAAAATGGCCGCAATGTGGCAATATTGGATCATATTGTGGAACACATGGACGTGCATATGTATGACATAGGTCAATGTCCTTATACCAACTTTGAATAAAATGGGTTGAAACATGTATGAGTTATGGCTCTGTACATGAAAAAATTGTAATAAATGGCCGCATGGCGGCCATATCAGATTTTACCACAAAACAAATCGACGTGCATATGTATGACATATGTAATAATCCTTTTACCAGGTTTGAATGAAATCGCTCCAGGCATCGCAAGCATGCACGGACGCACTGACATGACCAAACCTATAAGTCCCCCGGACGGTGTCCGTGGGGACTAAAAAAGAGTGACTGTCTTCTATGCTACTGTAAAATAAAAGTTTTACAACACCTTCTCAACTACACAGTTAACTGCTTTAGAACTGTTCAGGCTTTGTGAAAATTCACTTTAAAATACGACAATGGATAGGAATTTTCACACAACATTATGACATTTCCAGGTTTGTTTCCAACATACACAACCACAAAAGAAACAAAAAGTTGCCATAAATGGCTTGCTTTGATTTCGCCCAGGGCATATGGAATCAAACTGCTGCTGCAGTACATCTTAGATTAGTTAGAAAACATTCTAAATTCTGGCAGCCCAGAAGGTACTTTGGCATTAATCACAGAGGAATGGTTTGAGGAGACCGGACGGTGTTGAAGACTAACATACTGTAATCTGGTATATTTTTCAGATTTTCTTAGTATTTTTTGTAATCCCTAAGAACCAATGGTTCCATAAAGCAAACATTCTACCTAAGGAAGTATGACTAGCATAGCCCCTTTCAAGTCGCTTTGTATGTCAATACCTTCCAAACCCAGTGCCCTGGCATGATACTGTAGTGTCAAAACATCTCTTGAATTCTGAATACGTAGAGTGACTAACTGGCAGAATTACTTCTTCCGTGCAGACACCAGGATCAGGCAACTTTATGGTGTTAACTGACTGAACCTGATAAATATCTTCCATGGAACACTCCTATATCCAGTTAAAACTGTAACACATCCAAGATGCTAGGTTCCGGTTCCCCATCTGGTTAAAATGAAAATGAAATTACAATTATTTTTTATTGTATCGATGCAGAAACATTTGAATGACAAGCAGCCATTGACATTTCTTCATGACACCTGTCTGCACCTAGCTGACAACTGTTGCTAACCATCCAAGATGTTATTATGTATTTGCGTATCTTTGAGCAAGTACCGGTATGAATGATATCAAAAAGTCCTCTCTTCAATGTTATTTTCAATAGAAGCTTATTGGATGTTTGAAAAACTTAAGATGAATCTTTGAGTTGACTTTGAAAAGACGAAAAAATTAATTAAAAAGGATCCTGAGACTTGGGGACACGCCCACCTGCTACTTATACTCACTGTACCAGTTACACTACAGCATGAGGCATATTAGATTGAGTCAGAAAATAATTCAGTATGCACTGTGTATGACACATACAAGTAGGTCTATGTCTTACCAATAAGTTGAGACATGTCTGAGTTATGGCCCCGGCTTGAACAAATCCAAATAAAATCATAGGTGAGCAAATCAAATTAGCATTTGGTAGTCCTCTATAGGACCCATACATGTATTATTGTAAATCCAATGGTTTCACCATCTAGTTGGTAGTCCTGTATTCCATCCTTGTAATAATGTTGCACAAGTATACTGGTCATAAGGACAAGTACAATGATAAATTTACTGGTCAATTGGGAAACAATTTGGTAGTCCTGGACCTCAGACAACTTGATCTGCTCACCCCTGAAAATGGATTGCTGGTGGTCATATGGATTTTTAGGTGAAAAAAATAAATATGTATATACCGGTATATGATGTACAAGATGCTTTATAATAAATAAATTGACTTCATACCTTGTAACTCACACTTTTCCTGGAGGTACTGGAGGAAGTATTTGAAGGCATTTTCTTTCTCATCTGTATCCTTAGTTTCACCTTCCTTTAAGAACACCTTCCCCTTTAAGACGTCAAAGGCAATGTTGATGTCATCTGGAAAGAGAACGTGTTTAAGTTCTGGATCATCACCGGCAAGTTTTAATAGTCCTGTTGTGTTAAGGCCTCTCCTGAATTGGTCTAGCTGTATTTTCCTTGATAGAAGCACATGGTGTTGCATCAGTTCAAACACTAATATATTCCTGTTTTCCATTGTGACATCATAGTGAGATGCACCAGCAACTGATAGTAAATCACCAAGCGATGGTCCAAGTGCTTGCAGCTCATCCTGACCAGCCTCAAGAACCTATAAAAAAGCGACATGCAACAGTAAGAAAAGTGGTATAATCTGTGAATAAAAAGTTAGGAGAAATTATGGATTATTTTGAACCACTGATATAATGTCATCCCCATGTATTTTGTCAGTTTAGATCAGTCTAGGAACAAAAAATAGAAATAAGACTGTACGCTCAACATAAGCAAAATTCCTAATGGTCGCACATGCTACAGATGACTGCAAGAAAACAGTAAACAAACAGAATAAGTTCAAAATCATGGAGCCTCTGCATCCGAGATTTGTTTTATCTCCTGGCAAAGTGCTGCTGTACGCGTGTAGAACACTTCAGAGAATTTATCAGTCTTGACGACCTTGTACAAGCCCTCTGCTATGACCGACCAGATTTTCGCCTGATCCGGCAACTTTAGAATAGAGTTGGCACATGAAATTATAATAATTGTGATCATTCACTTTTACCTACAGAAGTGAAATAATGTAATACAAAAACATGAATTCTTAAAGAAAATATGTAATATGTGGTTGCTACAACAGATTGACAACAAACACACAATTTTATCAACATATTGCTAATGCGGGAGTAAACATCTAATATAACTTTTGTAAAGCTCATATACCGGTATATTCATATAAACTGTTCTATAAAGGAAAGGACAATCACTGTGTCTAGCAGTGCATCATTCATTCCTAGCCAAAACTGTTCAGGCACAGCGACTGCACAGAATCAGTGTGTGTGTGTGTGCGTGTGTGTGTGTGTGTGTGTGTGTGTGTGTGTGTGTGTATGTGATCAATGCTGTGGAGAAGGTATACCTAAGATTCACAACAAGGTCGGAAATGGATCCTATTGTAAAGACGACACTTGATGGCCGTGGTGCAATTGGGGAGAAGTTTGTTGACAGTAATGGGACCTACTGGCCTCATTTTCAAACAAAGTTTTGAAGAGTGCTCACTCATGAAACCTGAGGGTGGAAAATAAGTGTAACCTGTTCGAATAGCTCCCTCGATCATGTTGTGAATGGCAAAAGTGCACAAAAATTCTCCCTGAAGATTTCATAACGATTTGATGAAATAACAAAGATTATCCCTCCGTATCTTTGTATCAAATTTAATATCAAAGAGACCATCAGTTTCAGGGAAAAAGTTAATTTTTACAGATGCCAGATGAATGGACGAATGATGATGCAAATTGGCCTTACTGCATGATCAGCTCTACATCGTTGTCAGCGGAGCAAAAAATTGACCCCCCCAAAAAGAAAGAAATGAGTAAAAAAGTTATGATTTTTACAACAAAGAGACCCTTCATGCCATTAGTCCTGCACCTCTAGAGGTCACAACTAACCTTGCTTATGTTTCCTTTAAGTCAAAGTCTGCAATGTCATCTAATCCAACTTTAGTGCAGCTGCATCCATATCTCTAGTCAGGACATACACTATCACTGCTTCAGAAAGGTCACCAAGTCCAGGGCCATTATGCAATAATGAATGCACAAGAACTTTTCCTGCCAGCTCGAGCAGCTCCTGTGCAATAACTGACTGCTTATTTATTGGAATGCGGTGATTTTTCTTTCCCTCAAACAGTGGCTCTTCAGAGTTGTTCAATATAATCTCTAGAGCAAGATGAAGAATTCCCTGCTGGGCCCTCCAGCATCTACGGCCGGTTCCTCTTCCCCTCCTGAGATAAATGTGATGGTTGGATGGACTCGCAGGTTTATTCCCCTTTTGTAAATTGACACCAGTTGACGAAAAGGAAACTGAGAGTCTCTGTTATAGTATATAGTTGGAGGTCTCTCATTATCCTGCACCATCAATTTCCTCCAGTTATCAAGCTTTTCCAATGGACTAAGAGAAGCCACATCTTTCATTTCTGCATACACATAAAGAGTCTCAAATTACACATTGTTGCTATTCTGGTGATTTTTAAAGTACATTGTTAGCTCTGCTATTAGGGGGAATCATTTGATTTCTAGGTGGGGGTGGATGGACGATTTAAGGAAAAATTGTCAGCAGGTGAAGGACAGGAAAGAAAATTGCTTGTGCAATGGCTTGAGAAAGCAGAATTGTTGCAACAGACAGGAGAGAAAAAATTGTCGCCATATGCTAAAATCACTTTGGGACATTTGATTTTATAATATTTGTTGGCAGCACTAATATTTTCAATATTATCAGCAATTGTCCCAGTTTTGTGTAATTCAGAGTGATACACAGGAAAATTGTGATGTCACATTAAACCTCAAAACACTGTTGTGCAAATAAACCAACTTACGGCTGGAAAAATCAAGTCCCACGGAGGTAACTTCATGAGCGTCAAAAATTAAGAAAATTGCATGTATTTTTATGTCTCAACAAGATAGCAAGTGCAACTACATAATGCCCTTGGCTCTTTTTTTGGGTGTGTAGGACATGGGGCAATTCTGATGACCTTTACATACAGTGGAAGAATTCTGAGGCCACCAACAGCAAAACACTTAAGTCACTTAGTAAGATTAATGCCATGCACTTGACTTGTTTCTAACCCTACATGTATGTTGAACATAATATTGGGGTTCCCCCTACTGATTTAATGACTACTTTATCAAAACACAGGAAAATAATGTAAACTCAAAACTTGGCTCATGTGAAGAAAAATTGACGATCAGTGTTTACAACTGCCTTTGAACCACTCAAACACACAGCCAAATCATTTTGACACACTGGAGGCCTCATACTTGTGCCACTGTCTGTACTATGGCAAAATGACTGACAACATTTTCCGGTATAGTTCTCTAGCTTTCATCTTGATTGTCTTACAAAGTCATGTATTTATATGTATAAGCCAAATGAATGTTGAAAGACCTACCTGAATTCGCTTGACTTGTACAGCCATTTCCAATGCTTCTGGCTACAGCCACTGATGTATCACATGATGGCCCATCAGAAACAGTATCAAGCTTATCATTAGAGTCTTCATCTACAAATAAAAACATAATACGTCAATATGTAGTTGAATAGCATCACTTGTAACAATACAAGAAGATCCACAGGGATTCCAAACAGGCCACACAAACAGTTCTTTTTCCTGTCACTACACATGTATGGCAGGTAACACTATGGATGGCATCGGGCAAGCTTCTTATCACTTGGGAATGTGAACCGTGTATAGAGCATATGATGTCACTGCTGCTGTTATGAATAATGCTGTAAATGCTATGGCAATAAGTGAAGCGGTCCTGTCACCTAACCTGTGAATATTACAACACACAACAGAAAGAAAACAAGGCTCCAGGGCTTCATTAAATGTTTAGAGAGTTGCAGAAATTAAGGTTTCAAAATCTTCAGCAAATAAATGTTAAAACTGTTCCTGGAGAATTGTGTGAAAGTAACCAGTGAGCCCAGATTGTGATAGCCCTGTCCAAGATAATATACATCATTTGAGGCTCTTGAATACCCTAGGAAAACAGTTAAAACTTGAATAAAAAATATTATATATCGTTTAAGCACGGCATTTTATGAAAGTAAAAATCGTTGGGGCACCAAGCAGTTACAGTGATACAAGCTATCCTGCAATGAAGAAATATGTTGATTTCAGTACACAGCTAGGGAGTCTGACTTGCACCCTCTGTGGGAGTAATATTGCATTGATTTTCCTAAAATTTATAATTTATGCAATCTAATTTTTTCATCCTGTGTGCTGTTTGATGTGAATGGGGACCACTCTATATTTTGTTTCTAACACTTAGGCTTTGCGTATGCAAAAAGCTAGGTTACCCTAGCTCAGTGTTCACTATTACTGATTGAAATATGGAAAACCTTTAAAACTTTGAAACAGCGTCAATGAAATAGTATGTGCCGGTAACTGGTAGCCATATAATGAATACTTTCAGATGCCTTAAGTGTTCAAGAGTTGGGGGAACACAAGTTTTGGAAAAAGCTTCTATTATGACCTCACAGGAGATGCCCAAAAATAGCAAAAAACACCCCTTTTGTCAAAATAGGCAATTCAGTTGCATATGATATTATCGCGACAGACAAGTTGGCCATAACAGCAAGATATAACCTGATCTTTTTGTGTATGTTCTATGGTTAATGAAAACAAATCATGGCAGGTTTTTCCCAAATGCAGTTAATTCTTTTTATATCATGCCTGACACAGAAGGTATATTTTACCAAAAATGGAAAGAATTAATTTTCGCCGAAATCGTAACACAGTTAGGCTACAATGTTTGTAGGGATAATAAATATTACTATTACACTGATAAAAAATCCCCTGAATTGTTTTTGTCCATGAAATGAAAACATCACTATACATGCACTTTATGTAAATTTCATAATAATATTATAAACAATTTAAAATATACTTTTTCTTTAAAATTTGTAATGTTGGGAAGAGATACTGAAAATTTGGAGTAAAACCTTTACTCTTTAAACAAAAATATGACCAGAACATCTGAAAGAGCACGGGTAACAATTAGGGTATTCAACTACAGTATATTACACACAAAATAAGATTATTTATATTTTCTATTACCAACGGTATTTATGATAATATGAGGTTATTACGAAAATACCGTGAAGGATGCACGAGGACATTGGCGCAGCGTATCGCCCTACACGAAGCGGAGGGCGATGCGCAGCGCCAATGTCCTCGTGCATCCTTTGCAGTATTTTCGTAATAACCTTATTATTTATACATCTTACATTTCTGACTGTGGCATCAAATGTCAGAATAGTGAGTTTTCTGCGATGTCAACAATTGTTCTTCCTATTTTTAGCGCCAGTGTGGAACGCTATCTCAGACGCGCTTCTGCAAACTTTGGAGTGTGTGCACTACACACACACTACGTACAGAGCGCGCGCGAGACTTGTTCTGGCACTCGTCCAATGGGTCCCTTGAAACCGTTCTACAGTGAATGCGCAGATACAGCCGCAGGGAATGGGGCGCCTTGAAACCGTACGTGTTACGGAACGGGCGTTCCGTACGGCTTTTTTAGCGCACGCAAAATTCTATTGTTCTCGATGGTAGATGTATAATAATATATATTATGAATTGGACACAGTGAAATTACAAAGCCAAGATCATCACTCTGACACATAGAACAACACACACATACAGACACTTTCATTTCCTTTTTTCAAAAAATGAACCTGACATTTGTGAAAAAAGTTTTTGTCACACTGTGACAGGAAGAGAACTTCTATACATTTACATGTACTTGGCCACTTGGCCATTTTAAAATCCCTGCGGTAGACTCTTGCTTGTGGAAATGCATCTACCATAACTCATCCCCACATCAAATTCATTATAACTACATTCCCAATGCTTGGAAAACTTATTTGCAAAATGGTTTTGGAATTGTGAAAATTATCTGATTCTAGTAACAAGTGAAAAAGCTGCCGATACAGCTGTACTGTACATGTATCTTAGTTTGCCATCCCAATATGGTTTTTTTCAAGTAAAGGGAAATGCAAACCACTAATGGCAATAATTACCACATAATTTCTCTGTGAATATAACTTGCAGATTTAAAAAAAACTGCTTCAGAAATCTACATAGCAAGGCGAGCAAACCCATTTTTTAAGTTGGTGGTCCCCAGGACCAGTATCAGTGTAAATCCAGTGGTCCTGCAACCTAGTCTGGTGGTCTTAAATTCATTACTTATCATAGTGTTGAAGTGATATTCACTGGTTCACAGGTCTTGTACAACTGACAATCAAATGGTCAGAGAAAAAATGGCGGTCCAGGACCCACGACAGGATTTTCTCACCAGAGGATTATTGTAATTTCAGAGTGATCACATGAGCCAATTGTGAGATTATCACTTGTTGGCTATTGCCCCCAGAATACAATACTGCAGATTATGTTACGATTTGAACAAAACCGACATAGATTGGTCCTTGGGACTTTAATATCAAATTTACAGCTGACACACGAAATAGTAGTTTTCTATGGTTGATAAAAGTCCCTGTCAGTTTACCTTGCAAAATTACAAGCAAGGGACTTCGAGGAAATACAAATGAAAGCCGTAAAGTGTTGATCAAATATCATCGCTGTTCTCCCTATGAAGATTGGAATATTGCAAGTTTTTCTATATTTATTGCACCTGCTGTAAGCTATCACTGCACAAGCACTTTATGACAAGACAATTTATAACTTTTGACAAAATGGGAAAAATAGCTTAAACATTGCATATTCATCATAATTTTCAAAAATCTGATAAAAAATATTAAAGTTGCACTTCCCACTTTGTAAGATATGTACAAGTTTGAATGGTGGAAAATATTCCTTTGAATAATGCGCTAGACTAATACTGTTTTAAGAAACATTTATTTGAGGTGGCCAACCTCCAAATAGTTGTCAAGAACGATTTTTCAGCACAAGTTTGTTCTTGACTACGCTAGGGCGTACGGACGTGTTCGAAAAGAAATGCGTCAGTGTTCAAGGTACAGCCCGGGGAGCGCATTGCACCAATGGGGCTCCTTAGGGTAGTGATGGTACGAAATAGAACACTGCGTCGTGTGCTATACAAAGTGATGGGATAACTTCGGTTTGGGATATTTTGATCTACACTTGTCGATTTTGCCTTAATCACCCAGCTTGAAAAGGTGAAATATTAGCCATTGAATCCTACTCAATATGTTTAAACATCATAAAAAGTGGGAATGCCACTTTAAAATGCCAGCATAAGCACTTCTTAGGGACAACCAATTTTGTCACACTATGAGTAACTATAAGTGATTTCGAGTCACTATGTTTCTGCTTCTGAAATTAAGAGACATAAAACACTATTAATTGTTGTTTACCCTGAGTGCAAATAACAGATATGCCAACATTATTTGTAGTGAAAGGTGAACAGCATCAATTGACATAGCCAGTCCCAATGCAAGAATGATTGGTCTCTGACATATATTTAGACACACCAATGCTGCCCTACAAATGCAAACCTGACGAGTTTGTCAACCGTTTTAGAGAAACTGCATGACTTATGGTTTTAACGAACTGACACAAATGATTTTACCCTACTATTAAACCAAAACTTAAAAGGACACACACATAATCAGCCTTGGTGACCTTAACCTTGTACAGGACATGTGCAGTAATTTTTAGATATTGTATCAGTATTCTTGTTCTTTATATTAACAATACTTTCTGGTCCTGCTTTCTACAGCCTGCAACAAAGGGATGTCTGCAGCTTGTCAACATAGCCTGTATCTGTGCAATACATGTATGTGTGTCAAATGTTTACATACCATTCTCTCCTGATAGCATATGAAATGCTTTGTCCGCATCACCTTCACATTTTGTCAGTCGTTCTATTACTTCTTTTTTAGTAACCAGACCATTTAAACTCTCAAACAGAGTTTCTGCTTTGCTAGCAAACTAAGAGATGAAACGAAGGAGGATTGCAGTTAACATACATTGTACACACATACATAGCAGGTAATATACACAAAATAAAGCAAATATAAATTGTAAAGTCAAGACATTTCGCTTCTGTAACTCTAGTTTCATGCTACATTTTATTGCAATTGCTAGGTATAACCATAGACCCTCAACAGTCTATGGTATAACCAAACAAGATGTTGTTATGTGTTATCAGTATTTGCTTGTGAGGTTGATATTCTTCAATACAAGGGTCAAACAATAATTCTCCAAACAGTGTTTGGAGAATTCTCCTGCTTTTTAGGAATAGGTCATCCATGTTATTGATTTTTATAATACCAAGTGTATTGAAACATCTTGAATGGTGTTTTGGCCTGAATTGAAATGGATAGTAACTGGCATATTTTAATTGAGACAATTAAATTGTTGATAGGAAGGTGGTTAAATCTCTGATGAAATTCTATCTTAGTTTCTCCTAATATGACAGAATTTCAAAACTTCATGTAGGAACATTGTGACATTATCACCCAGCAGCCTAAACAGTCTCAATTAATGAACTAATCTTTCCCATTGTTCATTTTGGGGTGTCACCATCTGCAGTGCACTCACATGCACACTAGAAATAGGCTCAGGTAAACGTTTTGTGTCAACTTTGAATGAAATTGGTTGGGACACGTCTGACTTATATAGTTATGAAAAAAAGTAACAATGTACCATGAAAAAATTGACATGCATATATATGACATTAGTCCATGTCCTTTTACCAACTTTGAAAGAATACGGTCACACATCTGAGAAAAGGCTGGTGACAGAAGGTCAGACAGACTCAGACATGACAGAAAATGGAGGTGACTTCACTGCGAACTATGGGTTTCTTGTCAAATTGCAAATAATTAACTCACTTTTTTGCACTTCTTTTTGTGAGCTGCCTCTGTTTTGACGCTGATTTGCTTTTAACATTCCTGTTTTTTTTATAAGTCATCTCAATGGAAAAGGATCTAAGTTTTCTAAACATTCATCATGTGCATCAAGAAGTTGATCAATATGATGGTGCTATAGTTTTTTTAATATTGACTAAAGCTTCACCTGCACAGAAGAAATTTGCTGTTGCTCAAAACTTACCTCAGAGTGTGGCAAAATAAAGGGGAATTATGGATAGATTGACTAACATATACTGCTTGTCAGTGGAGCTAAAAAATTGCTTACATTCATGAGCAAATTTTTGCAATAATAATTTATTATAATGGCTTACAGGCCAATCTACATTTACAATGTGAAAAATTTATAAATCAGAAAAATGTTATTATACCTAAGACCCATATCTCATCAGAAAGCTCTTTCTGTGAATTTAATGTCAGAGTCATAAAATTTGGTATAACTGGCAGTGTTTATTTCTTTTTGGTCTGAAACTGTTAAATTATCCTGGAATAGTAAATTGGCTTTTAACACATGCTAAATTTAACTTGTGTTTATTATCTACAATAATATACCTCTAAATTTTGAAAGTGGCCTTAGTTTTGTCAGTCAACTCTCAAACGTTTAGTGGCATTTTTCACATTGTCAACTTTATTTGTCGTGATAATTAAAATTCTAAGCCTTATATAAAAATTCTGGGATACCTTATTAGAGGCCACCTGTTTGACATTCGTCTACGAAAGTTTGGCAAACTTCCTGCCAACCATTGTAGACTTATACTCCTTTGAATTTGAAGCATTGTGTCAAAATGGCAAGCAGAGAAATTGCTAATTAAACTCAGGAAGTCCCTACGGATTCCTTTGTAAACATAATGTTCAGTGGCAGTTAAATACATGTCAGTCAATGTTACAGCACTGAAAATGTGAAACCTTGAAAGTTCAGGTAGTTAGAGGAACATGTTGCATGGAAAAAATAATTTTTGGTGTTTTGGTGGTAAATTGGCCCACAAATATACAATGAATCATGCCACCTTAATTAGCCAGAGTTATATGAGTAAGGACTGGTAGCACATCATGTAAGCTTACCTGTTTGTCATCTTCTGATGTTAGGTCCACAAACTCATCACAACTTGAGTCAGACTCACTAGAAAGAACAGAAAGCTCTACTGCACATGTCTTTCTGTGCTACTCATTTGAATCAATGGGATCTCTTTTGCACACTTTACGCACGGCACTTTGGCCATCACACTGCCAGTTGTCTCTTTCTGGAAGGAAGCAAATTCATATGATGATTTACAACTTAAAACTAAAACAAACTGACACTAGATCAGAATGATTTGAGGTGTCATGGGTTTAAAAGTGCCATTATCTGTAACTTTATCTTTTTAAGTATTTTTTCTGCAGTAAATCAACTGGACTTGTTCTAATCCTAGACTACAAAATATTCTATATGTATGTAACACCCATTATTATACACCTACTGCCGTAATCTATGGGAGTTTGACCGTCCAATAACTTTCCGTACGGTTTAGGAGTTTTTGATGTGGACGAACATACATACATACATACATTATACATACAGACGACATTTTTCCACATTATATGAATACCTCCCATTTGCATATATACATATGCATATATGGGAGCTAAAAATAGTGTCAATGACACTGTGCTCCCATTTACAGAGATATTAAGTACTAGTACACACATGACATTGCATTCTTACAGATTGATTACTGAGAAAATTCCATTGCAGGTCCAAATTAATCTTATACCCCAGCAATATGAAATGCTCCATCTCATAATGACTTTTACCCATCTGACAGAAAACAACCCTAGGATCAAGACTATCATGTTTAAAAGCAATCCAACCAATACTTTAGGAGAACATTATTTTTTGCCAAAAAATGGGAGAAATTGCCCCAAATACAAATATGAAAATTTCACCACAATTTGAACATATCTGACAAAGGCCAACCCTAGGATCATACATACAAGTTTTCAATGGGATGGGATGGGATGAGCGCTTTCAGAAAAGAAGATGTTTTGACCAAAACAGGAAAATTGCCCCAAGAAGACAACTTTCAAAATTTCACCACAATTTGAAGAAATGTAACTATAAAGTCACTATAAACAGCCTGCATACCAAGTTTCAACCAAATCTGGCCAGTGGTTACAGAGTTTTAGCAATTTGCAGGATTTTTTCTTTTTCCCCCCAGGCCCTCATTTGCAGATTTTTGACTTTGACATGTTCACCTCAACAAATTCACATCTCTACCCCTGGGTGCACCTGTCCACCAAATACTAAGATGGTAGATGCTGCGGTTTGAGGAGTTTTTAATGTGGACGGACATACATCCGCACATATAACATACATACATGCATACACACATACATACATACATACATGCATACATACATATATACATACAGACAGACTAACAATAGATATGCATACATACATACATTTATTTTTACAACTTTTAACCTCCTTTTTATTTAACATGTATCCAGGGCTCGAAATTAGCGGTAGTCCCGCGTCCATAGACTACCAACTTTTCCCTTGGGCTACCAAAACCCATGAAATGGTATCCCACATGGACTACCAAAGACGGGACACAAAATTCAGTCAGTACTTGGCGTGCAATGTCCAATATCTGAACAGACGTACTTGAATGACAGGCACTGGAAGTGATGGTCAATGAAAACGCATTTTCATTGCATTTTGATCATAATGTATCAATCACGGGCAATATGCCTCCTCCCTACAGAAAGCCCATGGTCTATTTTAGCACTGCTACAGTATGTCTAGTCTCGAAGTGCTGAGAAGGTCGTGGTCGTTGTCATGACGACTATCAAAATTTTCATACAACTCTGAGAATGAAACAAGTTGTCAATAGATCACCAAACTTTTGAGTATCACTGTTGTCCATTAGGCCAATAAAAGATCGTTTCTGGTCACCGCGTGTGTCATTTCAGAACCTGCTCGTCATGGCATTTTTTGGGGTTACATACTGATCAGTACAGCTATCCTTGATATCCCCGTTTGCATGTCCAAAAATGCTAAACAGAAAACGGAAGTATTATGCAGCCAGTGATAAAAGACAATAACTGTTGCATCAATAGTGCCAAACCAGCATTGTTAAGAAAAAAAAAGGAAAAAAAGAAAACTGCGTCGCCGCATCACTTTTGCTGAATGTCAAGGACCAGAAACATTTTGGGGGCTTTATACCTATTCACATCAAATTACTAGAAAATTCACTTTATGGGCAGAATCTTGAAAACTGCTTTTTCTTGTCTGGTTATCCCTAATCTAAAATATGCATGGGCTACCAGCCATTGTCACTGGGCTACCAACTTCAGAAAATGGTAGCCCAAGTGGACTACCAGGGAAAAAAGTTAATTTCGAGCCCTGGTATCAGAGTAAAATATACATTATCAACTTATCATTATGTCATTGAGGACAAAGTAAGACAAAGAAATAACATTTTGGGCACCCCCTATAGCTTTCAAATTTTGAATGACCCGGGTGGTAAAGACTGACGGTTCCCTTGCTTGCTGCCAAAGGCCATCGCGTTCACTGCATTCGATAGCCTGCCATACGTTGCCAAAGTATGTTGCATCAATTTCGCAATCACCTTGCCACTAGAACAACAATCAGCTGAAATTTATTACTTCAAGTTACTGAATTTTGATAGTTATTTGCCGACAGAAGTTAGCTAAGTGTATTCAGTGTCGTCTTCATTTTACATAGGTACCAGGATTTCCTGAGTGACCAACTGCAGGGTGCGCATCGGTGCACTGCCGACTGCAGTTTGAATAATCCGTATATAACGCACACTGTAGCCTACCAGAATAGAATGTCAGGCTTCTCTGCCAAAGTTCTGTATCCTCTGAAACACAGTAGAAAACGTATTTGAAGAGAGAAGAACAAAATAAAATCACTCGCAGGTCATTCAGCCAGCGACCGTGGGCGATTGTCCGAGCAGTGCGGCGTGGCATGGCATGGCCCCACGAATGTAGTGAGCTTGATGATGTCATCAGTATCGGCGTTCTCGGTCACGTGCACAGCCTACAAATTGTCAACAAACGCGCGCGGTAATCCAACTCGATCAGGCAATATTTAGCGTTTGTATGTCACTACAGGAGCACAAATTTGGCTTATTTCTTCACTGAACAGCAACATTTCATGATGAATGTAAGAGAATAACATGTGATTTGGAACGTGAAAAAAAGGTTAAAAGTTACAAATACTGGGGCTTTAAATCCTTGGTTTGCTGTCTGGATTTTCAACCACCATCTCTGTAATAGCTCCCCTTGAAAAAGTTGGAGAACCACACAAGTGGAAAATCACTCTCATGGATTTGGATTGGCGCAAGTGGTAGGCGAGCGGAGTGATCACTCTCCTAAAAACATAAGGTCTGTCACCTTGTACAGTGGAATACTTTATTTTCACTTGGAATTTGCACAAGAATAAATCAAAATTTTAATTTTTTATACGGTGCATGTAGTCAGACTAGACAAAGTGAAAATAAAATCACAGGGAATCATTGAAAATTTGTTTTCAGTTAACCCTTTCAGGCCTGACTTTCTGGGAACGTACCCAAATTTCCCCTATATAAGGGTATCTGGCCTGAAAGGGTTTTAAAAACAAATTTTAGTGAATATAAAATAGTCCACAGTGTTTCTAGTGGTCCACATTGATCGCCAGTGTATTTTGCACACAATAATTAAAATGTACTTTTTACTGATGTTCAACATTGCAAATTTTAGAGTGGACCTGCTGTTAGTGTTAGCTTTATCATTGTCAATTTATGTAGTGTATTTAACGGCCAAGGTTGATCTCTTGTCCATTAAATAAAATTACTTCAAAATTTGAAATGTTGACCACCACATCTTCACTGTAGACAACCAAAATGGAGAAATGGTGATGTAAATGGACCACTGACAAAAAATAAAATTTTAACTCTGTCAGGGAAAAGCCCTGCACACCATGAAATGATCCATACAGTCACTATGGAAACAAGATTACTTACCTTCTCTTGATCTGTCACTGGTGTTAGGTCCAGGTTGACCTGCATGGGTATTATATACGCAGTGGCCTGCCGCAGGGGGCTCACGTCCCTCAAATAAGGTACTGTGTAACCCTCGGGTAACATTTCGATTTTACAGATTTCACGGCCGCCTGCTTCATTACTGCCACTAGTACCAGGTGCCACAGCACGCCCTATCACGAACCCACCCGCTCCTTTTAGTTTCGGATAGATCTCATAGAGTGTTTCTTGGATATGATCGAACCCTCCATTTCTGTCAAATTTGACCTTCTTGTCCCCCAGTCCAGCAACACGCAACATCTCCTTCTCTTTAAAGGTTGGCACCTTCGGGTTCCTTTCCACATCCGGCACATGTGCAAGAGCACAAAATCGGTGTGTCCACGTCTGAGGCAAGACGACAGGTCTGAAGTCCCGCCAATGTGACGCCAGACGTGGTCTTTTGTTCGAGAATGTGATGATTTTGACATCTGAGTCCGGCGCGCCGAAGTAAACTATTCCTTAGCTCAGAATCCACCGAAGAAACACGTCCACTTGTGCCTGGAGGACAACTAGCACTAGTACACTGTGTATTACTTGAAGTGGGTCCACTGCTGATGACATCTGTGTTGCGTGCATTTGCAGTTTGCACCACATCCCCTTGCGGTCGCGGCCCCTCGTTTAAAATTCGAGCGGCAATGCTCAGGTGGCGACGTGCTCGCTCTAGCGACGAGCGGGAGCTAAAGCTGGTGTTACCACTAGCTGAAGGCGTTTCTTGATCCTGCACACTTTGTTTTGCCATTCTGGCCTCTACTGGCCACACTAGCCGCCGCGCTGGAAGCAGGTCTTCACTCTTCACCCCTCGCTGCTTTTTTCCGGAAGTACGTATGCTCTGTTGGAACGGACTTCGCGAGAAAGACTGTGTGGACAACAACCAATAGAGGTCGCTGTAATGTCGCTATCCGTATTCTTCTGCACTATTGCATTTCACACGCACGATATTCAACCGTCAAGACAAGTGTACAAATGAAATTTTGAAAAGAAAAATACGGATTTGTAATGTTTAATTGTAAAATAAAGTTTAGAACATTACAATGGAAATCAGTTTCGTTGAATAGTGAAATACAAAGAAACTGATTGTTTGTCATATGGTTGGTGAATATTTCCCATTTTATGTACCGATGCAAGCTGCCTGAATTGTTGAATTCTTGTTAATTAATCATAGTGTAAAGACCCACAATACAGTTGTTAACAATCGATATCACAGATATGATTTTTACATTATCTTATATCTCGAATTACTTTACGATGCCAAACTTCAGTGAAAGAAAAACATATGATGAACAAACAAAAAGTTATAAAATAAAAAAGTTACTTCATTTACTGGCCACGATTATACCCTTCAGATCTCCCCTTCCCCCCCCCCCCCTTCTTGGCCAAAGAATCATAGTATATCTGATGCAGACTAAAATAAAAATGTTTCAGAATTTTGACGGATTTTTTTTCCTTTTACCTAAGTGCGTCATCTGTTTTTCTCAAGTTTCTTTGGCTGATTATTTTTATTGAAATTTGTGGGAATTTTTTTTTTCGAAAATTTTCCACTCCCCAATGGTCCACCCTTGCCGGCTAAAGGCCTCCCACCACAGCCCTGCTGACCGCCATAGGCAAAACCAACCACTGGTTGCAACGCGCAGTTTCTCCACCGAAAACAATCGGTTTTTTTCACCCAAAATCGTGATCGATCTCCTATTTTGAGCACGCTCAACTTGTCTAGATGCACGATGAGCTAAGCTGTGCTTTTGAACTTAGACAAAGCCTATTTTCATCTCTCTATGCGATGGGACCATATCCGTATCAGATGCGCCATATAGTAAATCTCGGTCTTTCACGATAAGCCTCCCACGCACGGTGCACAATAGACAAAACTGCTGATTGCAGCGCGCAGTTTCTTTTCCAAAAACAGGCAATTTTTAATTTATAATCGTGATCGATCCTAGTTTTCGAGCACGCTCATTTTGTTTAGATACACAATGTACTAAGCTGCGTTTTTAGACTTGTGCAAAGTTCGCATTTCTCTCTCTGTGCGAGGGGACCATTTCGCGTCCGCCATTTGAATCTTGTTCGATAGCCAGTAACACTGCCCTGCTCCGCAGAGCTAGCTTTAGAATGGGATGTTGAGTTGTAAAATAGGATTTGGAAGTCCATGATGTGTTGTCAAATAGCATGTTGAGTTGTGAAATAGCATGTTGAATTGTCAAATGAAGAGCATGTTGAGTTGTAAAATAGGATTTGGAAGTCCATGATGTGTTGTCAATAGCATGTTGAATTGTCAAAAATTGGAAGAGCATGTTGAGTTGTAAAATAGGATTTGGAAGTCCATGATGTGTTGTCAAATGAAATTGGGAAGAGCATGTTGAGTTGTAAAATAGGATTTGGAAGTCCATGATGTGTTGTCAAATAGCATGTGGGTATGAGATAGCATGTGAATTGTCAAATGAAATTTGGAAGTCCATGATGTGTTGTCAAATAGCATGTTGAGTTGTGAAATAGCATGTTGAATTGTAAAATAGAATTCGGAATGGCATGTTGTGTTGTAAAATCAAGTAGTAATTTTGGCATGGATTGGACACCATACACATATGTCGTGACTGTTGACTGTGGTAGTGCATTTCAGCACGTTACAACTTGTTAATGCTCAGTAGCATGGAAAATGATTAACTGTTGTGCAGTTGGGTGCAAAAATGACTCAAGGAAGAACAAAAACAGTCAGATTTTTACCGTTTTCTCAAAGAACAACTTTGTCGAAGACGGTGGCTTAAGAAAGTTGAGCGAGGTAACAGGGCCTAAAATGTAAAAACTGTCAAAGACATAAAGTTATGCTCTGCATCTTCAAGGATGATTGTTTTATAAGGATTTCGGGACTCTAATATCGATAGAAGACGATACTACACAATGTGGTTCGTATCTTGACAGTGCTGAGTCGGCCTACTATATGTATATCGCCGGATTTAACCAGAGAAATTGTGGCGATGTCGGGACTCTAATATCCGAAGACGAAACTACACAAAGCGTCACTTATCTCGACAGCCCGGGTCTGCGAAATCGCTGATATATACTCGATAAATATAGGGAATTTCGGGAATATACCTGGTAGTATTGATACTAGACGATACTAGAATGATTTCTTGTCTATTGTGTCTCGGCATGCCGGGTCTGAAAATTCGCTGATATTTTGCCGATAAATATTGGCAATAGCGGGACACTAATATGGATACCAGGCGATACTAGGTTTACTTGCACTGTGTCTTACTTGGCACGCCAGGTCTGCAAAATCACCGATATTAACCGGATAAATATCCGCCATTTCGGACTTTAACTCTGATACTAGACGATACTTTGTGGGTAAATATCCGATGTATGCATTTTCACTCGAATTTACTTTCGGCCGGCCCTGTCACACTTGACGATTTAGCCAGCGACTATGCCGCCGACGTATCGAAATTTCTAAAACGCTGGCATACACAGAACTAACGCTGTATTTAGCAATTTAGGGAATATACATAGTGTATTCATAACGTACTCATAGGTTAAAAATATGTTTTTGTTTATCTCGACGCATTTCGACTTGTGGGTAACTTGCAAGTAACGTGTGTCAACGAGTGCCATAACCTATACATGGCCCGCTTGTGCAGCACAAAGTTCTCGACGACCTCGCCGTACGACACTGTACGACGTACACCAGCATGCTTAGGGAGCGTTCAGGTATTACGGCCGGGGTGGGCGGGCAAAAATCCCGGATTCACCTTAAATTTGAAAACTGCAAAGGGGGGGGGGGGTCATGTATATTTCAAACAGCTCAGAGGGGGGGGGAGGTCACTTAATTTTCATAAGTATCCGTCTCATCAAAGTCAGAAGGGGAGATTTGAACATGAACACCTGGTGAGTTTGTAAGGAGGGTCATTGAAAAAAATCTTAGAATTTTTTTTTTGGATTCTGTCGCCCCCCTCCAGAGGTGTATATGTGTGCAGTTTTACTCGAGCAATGTGGGGGGGGGGGTCATGAAATTTCTGTCATCTTAAAAGGGCGGGGGTCATCAAATTTTTGGTGCAATGGGTAGGGGGGGGTCACTTATTTTGATTGATGCGCAGGAAGAATTAATATTTGCCGGCCCACCCCGGCCATAATAACTGAACGCTCCCGTACAAACTTTATAAATACGCTGCCGTATTTGACGTACACTAGCGTATTCGATTTCGCCAATCTTTTCACACTTTGGCGTACGCTAGTTAAATCGTCAAGGTTTGCGAGCATGACATGGCCATTATTGGATTCAAGTTCACTGATTAATCACCATTCGGACTATATCCTAAGAGCTATTCCACGTTAAACTTGCATTTAAATACAATTAAGCAAAAGTACACCCAGCGATGATACAACAAGATTTTGACCAGTTCACGACATATACGCACGAGCGATAGCGAGTGCATAAGCTTATATGTCGTGAACTGGTCAAAATCTTATGGTATACCTTCGCTGGGTGTGATTTATTGCTATTATATCATAGCAGTATATTGAAATTCTCGCATAGAACGTCAAAAAAAGGATTCTGGCTCTTGCCGACAGCTCGCGCGTGTGCCAGCCGTGGTATATTGCCAATATACCACGGTTCTTTTCGCGTCTCAACCAATCAGATCGCTGCATTTGCACCATCATACTGGTATGATATAATAAGCAATATTGGTCGACATGCCTACAAACACGCCGGAAACATTGAATCTTCCACAAGGACCCTGGACAAAATAAGTTGTAAAAGAGTGAGGGCAGGTGCTACAAACTCGACGGCCTCATGATAATAATGTACGTGCCAGTTGCGCGGTCGCGATTGGGCAAACTGGAAAGAACGAGCTGAGCACAGTCACTCGTGAGCTATTCAGCTCTGGGACTATTCGCCCCATAGACGTGTGTAAATAAACGAGAAATTTTCTCAAGCATATGTACACACGTCTATGGGGCGCATAGTCCAAGAGCGGAATAGATCACAGGGGACTGTGAGCTGAGTTAAGTCGAAATGCCGCGAAAATAATGTGACGACTGTTTAATAGTTAAAATACAAAAACTCCCCAAAATGCATATGTGGCCCAAAATGAACCAACGATTTTAATGAGCGAGCTAGACGACCGGTCGTACGACTCAATTGTCGTCATGGATGTTTAGTTACTGTATTAGGCACCGTTCGTTCACATGTTTCTTTACGACCGGTCGCCGCCTGTAGTCTTTGATATTTTTGATGGCATTTTTTTCTCCACAACCGGTCGTCAGGTGGTGGCTGTCAGTTGAGGTTATTTTTCCTGTAGTTTTTCCTCCACGACCGGTCGCCATTCTTGATTCAAAAAAGGCAAGTTCGTAAATTGATTCATTTTTATGCAGAGTGGACTCTTTGGATTTATCACTCTTTTAGTTAATCCAACTCTGGCCGGGTCAGTGGCACCTGCTGAAAAGCACAAAATGACGATGATGGGAGAGCGTGGAAATTATGAATTCCTGGCTATACTTTGCCAAATAGTCAAAAACTCAGTACGATAACCTACAGCAGAAAGATTTTTTTTTCAATAACTTCAAATGCTACTTAAAAAGTTTAACAAAGTCGACAAGACTGAGAGGTTAAAATATTCCATCAAATAAGCGTAACGTTGAAAGGGAGTTTACTGTACTTGGAATTTTGTTGAGGTTGTTTGAGGACTCCAAACGTACTAAAAATTGGGGAAAGCTTCTACATTCCCTCCTAAGGCTGCGTTCACAAATAACGATTAGGGGGGGGGGGGGGGCTGGAGGAATTTCGATTGAAATCTTATTTTTTTTCAGATCCCCCCCTAAGTACCCCAAAAAATTTTCAAATGCCCCCCCTCTATACGGTCAAAATTTTTCAAGTCCCCCCCTAACTATCACAGGCCCGCATATTTGTAAAGGATGTGAGCGCAGAAAAAATAAACATGTATAGCGCCGTTCCGCTCACAGGTGTTCAACACAACCTGTTTTAGCACTTTCTATAGTCATATTCCCAAGGCAAGTTCTTTAAATGCATCAGTGAATTTTTTAGATTTATTGGTTAAAAGCCAACATGAGTTAATCCAACTCTGGCCAGGTCAATTGCTCCTGCTGAAGAGCACACAAAATGACAATCATGAGAGAGTAGGAAAATTGTGAATTTTGGCTAATTGCCATATTGCACAGTGACCTACCAAAAATTTGTTTCAAAACTACAAGACATATATGGATTAGATGCTACTCAAAGTTGACAACACTGGAAGGTAAACTGTTTCATCAAATAAATGTTTTATTCTCTGAAATTTTGGGTGTAATAATTTTAAATTTGTTTAAAAAATAAATAATTCCATTTGGTCACATATTTTTTCTTTTAGTCTTTACTGTTCAAAGTTTTACATCAGATTCTGTAACATTTTATAACAAGAATGTGAAAATTTAGAAAATCAAGCATGGTGACCCCATCTTTTTTCTTTAATACCCGTATTTGATTATTCTCATATGCCAGAATTCAAATATTTCTATGTGTTCTTCCATGTGTTGCTCTCTGGCCTGATCTTGTGTACAAGTATGTTTCACTGTCATGAGCATCATTTGACCCAAACTCTTCTGCATGTACATCAGAGTCAGAGCTATCTCCTGCACTGATCAGGTTAAACTCTCCACAGTCGCTGTGCCTTGTTTTGTGCGCGCCCACGGTGGGCCTGCATTCGAAGGCTACGCTGTGCAGCTGTGAGCACGCGCTGCCAGACACAGCGACTGTCGGTTCTTGCAAGTATATGAATATTCATAAGGGTAGTGATGTCAAAAGAAACACCTATCTCGCTGGGCGGAGAGAATATATACTCGTAGCTGGTACACTTATATACGCGGTATGTTTTTATTTTTCATTTTTCATTTTTCATTTTATTTGGCTATGGTACTTATCATTTTTTTTGATTGACGGATGCGTAGAGTTCTATAATGTACCCGGATCAGGCAGAAATCCGACCGGTCGCTTGCAAGAACGTCCAGACCCTGGGATTTGCGTCGCGTCTCTGAAGGGCGCGCGCGTGTTCTAACAGGGAAGAACGCGAATCGCAGGGTCTCTGCTAGTCTGGCAGAGACCCTGCGATTCGCGTTCTTCCCTGTTCATGCTGTTGGAACACGCGCGCGCCCTTCAGAGACGCGACGCGAATCCCAGGGTCTGGACGTTCTTGCAAGCGACCGGTCGGATTTCTGCCTGATCCGGGTACTTTATAGAACTCCACACATCCATTAATCAAATAAAAATGACAAGTAGCATAGCCAAATAAAATTAGAAATGAAAAATAAAACCATACCGCGTATATAGGTTTACTAGCTACTAGTATATATTCTCTCCGCCCAGTTAGATAGGTGTTTCTTTTGAAGTCACAACCCTTATGAATATTCATATACTTGCAAAAACCGACAGTCGCTGTGTCTGGCAGCGCGTAGCGTTCGAATGCAGTCCCATCGTGGGCGCGCACAAAACAAGGCACAGCGACTGTGGAGAGTCTAGGTCTCTGCCAGACTATGATCAGGTATGCAGTGACAGTGACACTGCAGGAGGAGAGCATTAATGATAGTGACACTACCCGTAGGCAGTAGCTGTATTAACTTTGATAATTTTGGCAATATTTTTGTTCAGTTTTACAACTGCATTCTTGTTCTACTCCCTACAGCATGTTGATTTGTCTAGTATTCAGCTAATGCTATCACAGCCTATATATAACACGATTGGAACTAATTTGGGATGATAGGATGGTGAAGTAATGTCTTTAAAATCTGCAAATGTAAGCTAATCTGCTTTTCTTTTACGTTACACACTTGTTTTTATGAGTAATTTGTAATATTGAGACATTCAGCTATAGGGCACCTAAGATTTTTGAGAAATTTGAAAAATATGAAGATCCAATTATCCCAAAATAGTTCCAATCGTGTTATATGTGTACCATGCATTAAAACACTGACAACTGACTGTCAGCCTGGACTCCAATTAAATTATCACCAAATACGTATTTATATTTATATATACAGGCTTTGTTGACAAACTAAATATTGTGTGTTTGCGCATGCTGTAGGGAGATAGCAGGAAACTATATTTGTTCCATTGCATAGAAATATTGCAGAAATTCATTAACAGTTGCAGTTTCTGCCCAGGTTAGGAGGCTAAAGTTTGTTTTTTACGACAAACCACACACTTAGATTTTTTCGAGATACAAGTCATGAAATGTGACAAAATGGTTCTAAATTTTGTTAAATTATTACTATGATGACATTAAAAATGGTATTCATTTTTCATTGAATTATCTACAAAAACTTGGAATAGGAAAATGTAAAACACAAAAGGGAACCAAAAATTTTCAAGTCCCCCCCTACAGGTAGAGCAAAATTTTCAAGTCCCCCCTCTACTACCCCAAAAATTTTCGAATCCCCCCCTGAATTCCTCCAGCCCCCCCGCTAATCGTTTTTTGTGAACGCAGCCTAAACGCAGTCATAGCAATGCCTATAGTCTACTAGCTTAAACTTACAGTCAATCGCGCGTTGAATGTGCGATATCGACCAATACGAAAGTATGAAAGCGTGAAGTAAGGGGGTGTAACATTTGATTTATGGGGTGGGGCTGGAGAATTTTTGAAAAAAAAATTGTTGCTGGCCATTCATCGGATGGAAACAATTTGTGTACCATCGGATATTGAAAAAAATTGCTTCAAGGCTTTAAGATTATTTTTTCCATGTACCCTGGAGACAGTTGACTGTGTCTTCCGTATAGTCCCTGGAGCTGCCGCCTATGTCGGTTAATTATGGCCAAGCTTCGCTAGATTGGTCAATAACTAAGCTGCAAATCATTTTGCTGCATAGGATATATGGCATGGATGAGCAGAAACCTGAGTATGCATGGATATGTAATAGAACTATTGCAAGTTGTTTACAAATACATTACTGCTAAACTTTCTTAAAAGTTATGGTTCAGGCGTCAGATTGTCTTGCCAGGAAATTTACTTAGTACATTACAATTTCATTTTAAAACAAAAGGCTATGACACCTTCATAATCCTCTTACAGGCCAGAACAAACTCGATCTCTGGGATCGATTCCTCTACTTTTAAATCATAAAAACTGATTGTACTTTATGAAAAGCTCCTATAGGTAGTAGCTTACGAGTTATTTGGTCAGAACGATAAATCCCCACGTTCGTGATCGGTAGAACAAAATGAAGGGGATTAGAGAGGGTAATTAACAGATATGGACTGTTTTCTTTGGAATTCCATACATTCATTGATCATATTCATAACTTACAGACAATACCCTGTGCAGAGACGTAGCCCTACAAGTATGGCGAGAGTGTCTGGCTTTGGCTTAGGAAGCGACGTAAGGGCTTAGTAAAAGCCTACAGTCACCTGTGCTCTGTTCCCCAATGCGCCCCATAGACGTAATATGCCCACAATTACGTCTTGCAGCATGCCTCGCACGAGTGATCGCTCGCAAAGACGTACGGCTCTCGACTTCGTACGGTTTCAGAAAACGACAATATGATATGATAATTGGATATCATAACGTAACTAAGTTAATGCAAGGAATGTTCCTAGGAAACGATAAAAGGAAATGTTTTAAACGTATTATAAGACATTAGGAAAGTTTAATGTCGCATAACCAGAGGCTCTCATCAGCCAACAGTCCCTACAAATTATACATCAAAGTTTTATGCAGTAAAAGTACCTCACACCAGCGTACCGTTTCAGAAAACGTATTGTACGATAGTTTAATGCCGTATAACTACCTCGCACCGGTGTATCGTTACAGAAAACGTATACTACATGATAGTTCGATATCGTATAACTTCGCACCAGTGTACCGTTACAGAAAACGTACTATGCAATAGTTTACTGTTATATTATAAGAAGCTCTCATCAGCCAACAGTTCCGGAAAATGATAAAAGCAAAGTTTTATATAAAGTATAACTACCTCGCAGCAGTGTATCGTTAAAGAAAACGTATTACACGATAGTTCAATGTCGTATAACCACCTCGCACCTGTGTACCGTTACAGAAAGCGTAGTATGCGGTAGTTTACTATGTTATAATAGGCTCTCATCAGCCAACAGTTCCGGAAAATGATAATGGCAAAGTTTTATATAAAGTATAACTACCTCGCACCGGTGGTGTACCGTTACAGAAAATGTATGACACGATAGTTCAATATCGTATAACCACCTCGCACCTGTGTACCGTTACAGAAAACGTACTATGCGATAGTTTACTGTCATAATTATTATAATAGGCTCTCATGAGCCAACAGTGTCCAGAAAATGATAAAAGCAAAGTTTTATAAAGTATAATTATCTTGCACTGGTGTACCGTTACAGAAAACGTATTACACGATAGTTCAATGTCGTATAACCTCGCACCAGTTTACCGTTACAGAAAACGTATTACACGATAGTTCAATGTCGTGATAACTTCGCACCAGTGTACCGTTACATAAAACGTATTATGCGGTAGTTTACTATGTTATAATAGGCTCTCTTCAGCCAACAGTTCCGGAAAATGATAATGGCAAAGTTTTATATAAAGTATAACTACCTCGCACCGGTGGTGTACCGTGACGGCTCCCTTAGAACTAGAGGCGTGGTTGGATCCGCACCATGGATGGCTTTCACTTGCAACGAAACACAATGTAACGAATAAGCATTTCACGAATATGTTTATGGTGGCCGCTATCGTACCAGTGAATTCCAGACTGATGACACCTAATTGGCCAAAGCAAAGAGTCCGAGGTCAATATAAAAGTACAGGGAACTCTGACAGAATAGCAGTAAACAGGTAAATGAAAAACAGGAAAAAATAGAAAAACGGTCAAAAAGCAAATAAAAGCAAAGAAGTAAACAAACGCAAACAAGCAACAAACAAACAACTGACAGATCAATGGTGAGACTGCCATTGGAACAGACTAGAATTCACCTTGCCAGGCATCGTCCCCCTCTCTATACTACTTCTACTACTATAGTGTGTATAGAGACGAGGGCCGTGCCCATAGGTGCAGGTTGCATGTGATGCTTTCCACGAATTCAATGCATCAATACAGGAATCTTCGATATCAGCCGAGAGAACGCTCATGTAAGTCAAGATACATCCACAAAGAACAATATTATTTATGTTTAGAGTTTGGAGAAGACATCTTTATGATCCTGGAAATACAACAAACTTTAGAGAGTCTAAAATGATTATGTGGTTGTTGGTGTTTTGCGAATTTTGTTCGTTTATCTCTTGATCGGAGTTGTGCGCTTTGTTTCAAAACAGCGGGCGAATACGCCCGTGCTCCAACATAGCTTGATCAGAATGTGCGCGTCAGAAGTACAAGTCAATCATTATCAGCGCTAATAAAGAACGCCTATTAGCGAAGCAGAAAGTGCAGTTTTCTTTGTCTAAGCGATAATTTAGAATATTAATTAATTTATTTATTCGGATAATCCAACAGGAGTAAATTCTCAATTACAGGCTCCGCAAAACATAGAAATACATAAAATACAGACAAACACAAAATTAACACAAAGGACAATTTTAAAGCTTTAAAGAACATACAAATCAAAATCATGAATAAAAATAATTCCTTACACTTGTTTTAAAACTTTAAGACTAAATCTGTTAAAAATGACAATACTCTAGTGCAATTTTGCGATATCGTTATAAGTGCTTAAAGCACGTGTCAAAAAAGAATGTTTACGAACATTGATTCTGGAAAAGGGTACCCAAAATGTTTGGTTTACCCGTAGACTACGTTGAACGTTCAGTGGGATTTGAGTTAAATGAGAACAATTTACCACAGAATGAACACATTTGTACAGGAAGCTAAGATCAGAAACCTTCCTACGATTGTATAGAGGAGGCAAATTGAAAAAAATTGCATAATTCTGTGTATCCTGATGAACAGTAACGCAGATTCAGTTTAAAACACAAGTACTAAATAAAGTTCATTTGAACATGTTCAACCTTATCAACAAGATTCTGCTGCCACGGATTCCAAATAACAGAACATTATTCAAGGCCGCTGCATACCAGGGCGATATACAGAGTCTTTAGAGATTTATCATCTCTGAAATCTTTACAATAATGCTTTAAAAAGCCAAGGTTACGCACTGCTTTCTTAACTGCATTACCGATATGCTCAGAGAAGTCCATTGAGCTACTAAGGATGACGCCCAAGTCCTTTACAGATGTACATCATGCAATCGGTACTGTATCAATAAAATAATTAAAAGAAAACTTCTTGGTTTTATTCAAAAATGTAATTCAACAAAATTTCTCAACATTTAGTTTCAGCTTCCATGTTGAGCACCAACAAGTTAGCCTGTCCAAATCACCCTACAACAGTTCGCAGTCAGAAATTGACTTGATTGTTTTATAAAGCTTTGAATCATCAGCATATAAAATTACATTCGAAAACTGAGCACATTGTGACAAATCATTTATGTACAAGATGAATAACAGGGGGCCAATTATGGACCCCTGAGGTACACCGGATAAAACTGGACACCATTTCGAATAACTTCCCTCAACAGCAGTTCTCTGAGAGCGATCAGACAAATATGACTCAAGCCACTGAACACAACCGAAGGGATATAATTTATGAATTAGTAATTTATGTGATATTGAATCAAAAGCTTTGCTGAAGACAAGATAAATTGAATCAGATTGTAATTTGTTGTTGAATGCAGTTGAAATAAAATCTGTACAAGAGACAAGATTAGTCTCAACGCTCCTCCCAAGAACAAAAACCATGTTGATCATCTGAAATTACATTTATGGCGTGACTATACAAACTTTTAAAAAAGTATCTTCTCAAAAACCTTACTGAATTAAGGTAACAGTGAAACAGGCCTGTAATTTTTTATATCCTGCTTGTTTTCCTTCTAAAAAAATTGGTACCACATGAAAAACGTAATTTGAGATTTGCAGCAACTTTCCGAAATTGGGAATTTTGGGAACGTATCTGCGTCAAGTTCCTACATCGAGTGGTACATTTCAAGTAAGCTGCACCTCCCATCCCGCCCCAACAAATGTATTTGTAGTCTGAGTAAACCCAGTAATAAGATGATAACATTTTGACCTTCTTACAAAATCATAGTTCGTTAAATAACTTTGATCAACATGTGATGGATTAAGTATTCCGTCGATATCCAGACCGAAAACATAAATATCCGATGAGTAAATTCAAACATACTTTGCCCACATTGCTCAAACAGCGAAAAGGTCTCACGGTAGCAGAGACTGCGAAAAAGATTTATTTTGCTTAACTTGTCTTCATTTTCTGCCACAACTCATTGTACAAAACCAAGATGCAACCCGTAATCAAATCGTTATTACAATCAACCAAACTAATAAGACTGATGAGTTAACGATGAGAACCATTTATTATACTATCGTATGGTACGTTTTCTGAAACCGTACACCGGTGCGAGATAAAACTTTGCTGTTATCGTTTTCTGGGACTCTTCGCTGACAAGAGCCTCTTAGGCTGCGTTCACAAATAACGATTGGGGGAGGGGCTAGAGGAATAGCGATTGAAATCTATTTTTTTTCAGATCCCCCTCAATACCCTAAAAAATTTTCAAACATCCCCTCTATGATCAAAATTTCCAAGTCCCCACAAACTATCACAAGCCCGCATATTTCTAAAGGATGTACACGCGGAAAAAATAAACACGTATTGGAAGTTCGCGATACTTCTGTTTACATCGATGGTTATTACTTTCAGGCCGAGGTCATTGAACGTCTTTGATAAGTCCTTTTTCATTCTGTCTGCTTTCCTGCCAGTAGCGTTCTTTAATTATTACACCCAAGCCGATCATTGATCATGATATCTTAGTACACAGGCTCCGTTGTAGGTTTAACATTGATGGCACTGTTTTACAGTGGATTACTTCATACTTGAGAGGTAGGACAATGAGAGTTTGTGTTGGATCAGTGGTGTCAAGGGCTCAGTCATTGGATTGTGGGGTGCCCCAGGGCTCTGTCCTTGGTCCTGTTCTTTTCAGTCTATACACGACACCCCTTCAGGACATTATTACAAGACATGGTTTAGAAACAATGTTCTACGCTGATGACTCCCAGCTTTATATTACTTGTTCTCATGCTTCTGTCCCCATTTCACAAATTGAAAATTGCATCGAGGAGATACGTCAGTGGATGTGTAACAACATGTTGGCTCTGAATGACAGTAAGACAGAGGTTATTAGATTTTCCTCAAAGTTTAGCAATCTGGGACGATCACGAACTTGTAATATACAGGTTGGTGAAATCAGCATCAATTCCTCTCCTGTAGTTCGTAACCTTGGTGTAATTCTAGATGCATCAGCATCCATGTCAGCCCATGTTAACAATATTTGTAAATCCGCTGCATTTGCTCTATGGAAAATTGGTAAAATACGCAAACTTCTAGATAGTAATTCCACTGAAAAATTAGTTCATGCATTCATAACATCCAGGCTTGATTATTGTAACAGTTTACTTTTCGGCTTACCACATTATCAACTCAAGAAATTACAATTGGTTCAAAATTCTGCTGCACGTTTGGTCACACTGACTAAGAAAGCAGATCATATTCAACCTGTTCTGTACTATAGTTTACACTGGCTTCCGGTTCATAAGCGTATCGAGTTTAAACTTCTATGTTTAACTTACAAAGTTTTACATGACATTGCTCCTCTGTATTTGAAAGAACTTTTAAATATCCGTGTTCCTGGTCGCACTCTTCGGTCGACTGCTGAGGGTGCACTAAGTTTGCATCAGCCAATTGGTAAAACCACTTTTTATGGTTATAGGTCATTTGCTATTTCAGCTCCACAGCTGTGGAATAAGCTTCCATCTGAGTTCCGCTGTTTTAACGACTATGATGTTTTTAAATCTCATGTCAAAACTTACCTTTTTAAAGATTGTTTTTATTAGTATTTTAAATCTGTAACTTTTTAAACTTTAGCTTGGTATGTTCTGCGCCTTGAGGTGTTGTTTTTACACGGAAGGCGTTTTTAAAGAAATAAATATTATTATTATTATTATTATCTCTATAGAGACCAATATTCTTTTTATCGAAGGATGAAGCAAGTATGTTGATAAAATAAAGCCCAACTAGTTCACATACCTCATCTCCGTCGTAACTCCCCATTGTAATGTCACACAAACTGGTGCTATCACGCTTCATCCATGGTACACAGTCATCAAATAGGAGTGATTTCCTTGAATGCATAATGATATCAACATCCCTATCAGAAATGCTGGTGTGTTGCGTTGTAAATTCAAGCGATTTTTGTAGTAGGGATTCTGAGATAGATGGGTAGAAATTCACAATGTCGAATGTCACGAATTTGGATTGCATCTTGTTTTGTATGCTTTCAAACCAGGGATGACCGATGTTGTCTTTCTCCATTGGTTTACAGGGGAAACTCAACAAGTGTTTTCTTTTCCTTTTTTTCAAATTTGGTTGCCATAAAACAAAGTGGCTGCCACTGAAAGCAACAACCCTGAGGAATATTTCAGAACCTTTGTTGAACAGAACACTTTAACCATGAATTCGCAAAATGTCTATGTTATATTTCGGCTGAAGTTCCATTCACAGTTCAATGTTCATCATAACCCTCGGTAGTTCAAGTTCACATTTTGTCAGCAGTACATTTTGTATCAAAGTTGACAGAGTTTGCATATTTCACATTCTTTAACCATCTTTAAAATAATCATTATGTACATGTTTTAAGACGATGGAAACAAAACATGTTAATTTGGTGGTTTTTTTGCTTTTCTGCCAGCCGGCCGTCACTGAGAAATCCTTGATCATACAAATCAGAACGAATGTGAGTCTAAAGTATTAAGCAATGTGTGAGCCTACCCACAATTCTCCTTGATTCATACACAGTGAGATCACTTCTTGACTACAGCAAATTTCTTGTGTACACAGGATGCTATGGTTAATATTTCAACAATCTGGCACCACCGTGACAGTATTGATGCACATGATCTTCTGGATACACATACAGAATTATTGGAAAATCAACCCTTTTTTCATGTAGGAGCTAGCTAATATATTGTAAATTTTTAACCAGATATGTTTGACAGTCACTCATAATTCTATAGATCAGAACTTCGGGGCAAATATTTAATTGCACCTGGAAGTAAATTCTGAACACTCACTTAGTTCATAATCGTATGCAAAAATATAGAGTGACACGCACCACAGGCTACCCATGCAGGCACTGTTTTCTTTGAAATACTATACTGAGATAGCTATATATGGTAAAGTCAAGGCACTCCTTAGCTGGGTAGTCTGCTAAGAAGTTCGATTTTCAGCTGCAGCTCGATTTATCGATCCCGTAGTCGATATGCCCCGCCACTGCAACCTAATGAGTATTTAGGTTGAAGTGGCAGGCATATCGACTTCGGGATCGATAAATCGAGCCGAAAATCGATCTACTTAGCAGACTACCCAGCTAAGGAGTGCCTGTGGGTAAAGTAATAGGTACACATGCGACACAGGTAAGGCTTGTATAATGAAAAAGTTAATAAATTACATTTATTGACCATATTCATAACTTCTGGACGAATAGCGCCTGCAGTACCTGTGGCGTAATGAATTATTGCATTTGTGCTGACCCTAATGTCTAAGTTTGACGTTGATGGCGTTATTCCGTGTCAAAGGTCAGCCCTCAGCATCATCACAGATTTTGTGGAAGCAATTTGAAGAGTTTCGACGTCCGTCGAAAATCTTGGGTAAGTCCCTTAGCTTTTGTAAAATGTGTGCTGCTATGATTTTGAACAACACAGCAGCTGAAATCTGTACGTGAGCGTTACGGTTTTGCTGAACACAGTCGCTCACCACTGACAGTGCCAGTACCAGAGCAGTTTGCCATGGCACTGCCAACTGCTCTATTGCACTATTACCGGTACACCTGTTTGCTGTGGACAAAGTCGTGTTCTGGTCACTCGACATCCCTTTGTCGCTACATCCGCTAAGACCCTCTCAAAGCCCCGCGCTGGATACGTAAAGTACCAATCTGATTAAAATCAGATCTAGATGTAGAGTAAGGCAACGTCTCTGTACTCGCGGTTGCGCGGTATTCTCTTGCTGTCGCCTTTCACAACAAGAGAATACCGCGCAAGTACAGACACGTACAGAGACATACTCATGGATGAAAAAAACATCCATGCCGTACTCTACATCTGATTTTAATCAGATTGCGTACAGCACCTGGTGTTGGACACAGTCACGTGTTGTTCGATACACGCCGAAGGGCCCCGTTAGCACATAGGGTGTTGTAGAAATGACCGTCCCCAGGGGTAGGGGCGGGGGTAGATACTGGACAATTCTAGAATGACTTGCCTCGATACGTGAAATCACAGATATTTACTTGATATTTATTGGCTGTGACTCTAACATCGATACTATACAGTGACTAGCCTTGTGTCTCTTGCACGTGGCGGGGTTAAAAACGTAAAGGCCAAAATCAGCCTGTAAAAGACAGAAATCCTGTCCGAAAAACCACAGCTACATGTACATGTATGGACCCACACCTAGTGACTCCAATATCGATACTAGTCAACTCTAGACTTTTAAATCGTAGGCAAATATCCAATGATTATCAGAGATTTTACCACCTAACAGATCTTGACAAGCCCGACTTCCTCAATCTGACCCTAACTTTGATACTTGACGATTCTATACTTGTCAAATCGCGGGTAAATATTCGATAAAATATCAGGGTTTCACTTGTACCTTGGCCCCGCAGTCTCGCCAAGCCCAATTTTGGTGGTCCGACACTACTAGACTTGTCTAAAACTGTGGGTAAATATCCTATGTTGGAGATTTCACCACATCACATACCTGACCAAGCAATTCTAGTTTCTATAACGTGTTGTCCAGTAGCTGTAAACATCCGATATCATATAAAAGTGCAATGTCGCGGAGCGGTGTCTGTCTGTGAGCTTTTGCGATATTCATGTTTTGGAAATCTCTTAAAAGAATAAATTTTGTTTCTTTGAATAATTTTGTCAGGTATTTAGCTTAGCAAAACGTTTGAGTTAACTCCTTTCCATATAGTGAAAGTTACTGGCCCACGTCTTTAGGAATAGCAGGACATCTTTCAAGAATTACTGGCCCGGCATAAAAATAACTGGTCTCGGGCCATCGGGTTAGCGTGAATTTTGCATGCTGCATGTGATACCTCCTTAAATGATCACTTTGAATTGTTGATCATACAACAGTGTACTAAAAATTGAACAAATTCAGATAATCATCAAATCGAAAGGAAAAAATGAAAGTTTTCTGCATTTTGGAGTAAGCTTGTCATATGTTAATAAGGCACACAAGAATACATTAATGACAACAAAACCTGCTGATGTGACTTTGATATTTTCTAGGTCAGAATCACAACATCCAAGTTGGCACTAATAAGTGTTCTCTAAAGCTTTGAAAAACTAAGAGCAGTCAATTTATGTAAGTCTCAACACTGCTAATTTGCGTATCTTTTTATCTAAATGTTCAGAATCTTGGAAGCTGTCATCCAATTGGTTGGCTAAATCTTACTGTTATTATTGAATTATACACAATAGACTTCCTAAGTTGCTGTGAATTGTGACAATCAGATATAACCCTCTGAGCCAGCAGCATATCAGCAGGATTTTGTTGTTATTAATGTATTCTTGTGTGCACTTATTAACATAAGACAAGCTTACTCTATAAACAAAAGGGTGGCCCACCCCAAAATTTCACCTCTGGAGAACTTTGCAAATTGTGAATGCTTCCTTGCAGTGCTGCAAGGTAATAAACATTATGGTAACTCCTGAACATTCTTTGATATTTTCTAGGTCAGAACCACAACATCCAAGTTGGCACGCCAGTATTCTGTGTTACCATGACAACAAGACAGATGAAAATGGATTACAGTGCAGAGAACCTATCTTCATCAATTCTGAAAAGACTAAATGAACTCAGAAAACAGTCTCTGTTAACGGACGTTGAGTTTTGTGTGCAGGGGCAGCACTTTGCTTGTCACCAGGCAGTCTTAGCATGTTGCAGTCCAATGTTCAACTCAGTTCTTACTTCAGATGCACACAAGCACAAAATCAGGGAATGCTTTGGTGTTTTGGATGCCAATACTGTGAAAGATCTGCTAGACTTCATATACACTAGTCGGGTAACCATTACCATGCACAATATTGAGCAATTGCTGAAAGTATCGAATGAACTGAAATTTGAGGAGCTTGCTTCTGGATGTGCACAGTTTCAGGAGAAGTTTTACAATGCATCTGATTTTCCTGACAAGGCCGTATACACATTACCTGCTAGCTGTAGGGGAATGAATTGGCGAGTGGACCCAAAATGCAACAACATACAAGTGAAGCTGACCACATAGTTGTAGACGCTAGACAAGGGCTGAAATGTGGAAGCAAAAGTGATGCCAGCAAGTTGTTAAAATATGCAAATGATGAAGACAGAAATATCACTGTAGGCAGTGATGATGCTGATGTATTTGATAGTGGTAGTGATGCGAATGATGACGATGATGACCCCTATGAGGAGGACACAGCTAATGAAGAAACTGGTATGAGCAATGTAAATACAGAGACTGATATCAGAGAAAATGAATGTAAGATAGAAAATGAAGACCAGAATGGAGCAGTTGTTCCAGAACTCTTCACAGGGAGCAATCGGGTGGTTATTTGTGGGAACAAAGATAGTAGCAACATGGCTGATATAGAAAGACCAGTGAAGTCTGCAACTGTAAACCAGCCTCACCTTTTTGAAACAAGTAACTCTGTTGCAGATATGAATGTATCAGGAAGTCACATTAAGGATTATCCAAGTTTATCAGGGCAGACACACACTGACATTGGTAACAATATCAATCATGTTGATGCTGTGGTCCACAAAACCAAATTTCAATCAGACCAGAATGAACATGTTGAAGAGGAAATGTCAAAGGTCATCAATGTGGAAGAGGTATCATTCAAGTGTGAATTTTGTGGAGAAAGTTTTCCAAGGAATCATCTGCTTCAGAAACACAGAAATCAAGAGCATGGCGACGAAATTCAAGGTCATAGTAGCAGTAACTGCGATGAGAAACAGAAATATTTGTGTAGTGGATGCAACTGTGAGTTTGGCAGCAAAGGTCTTCTGCAGGACCATCTTTCAGTAAATTGTAAAGGTCTCCAACGAACAAGACAGCATGGTACAACATCTAGCATTGGTCAACAAGAAATTTCCTCTGAACAATCAGCCAATACACAGAGAGGACAGATTCTGCATCAGTGTGATGTCTGCAAGAAAGATTTCAAGCTACATAGTATGCTGAAACTTCATGAAAAGAAAGTTCATGGTTCGACTGGTGGTTATCTGTCATGCAGAGTGTGCAATGTGAAATTTTCAACCCGTAGTCTTTTAAGATATCACCAAATTGCTAAGCATGCACGTAGCTCAGGGGAAAATAAACACTGCTGTCCTGTATGCAAGGAAACTCTCTGCTCAAGGCTGCAGTTGAGGAAACATATGAAGGACAAACATCCAAACCAGCACCAGTGTGAGATTTGCAAAAAGTCATTTTATTACAAGAAATTACTAAAGCAGCACAGAAATAGGAAACATGAGAGAAGTGTATGGAAATGTGGAGAATGTAGTGCAGCATTTGATGATTACAAATCATTGAAGGAGCACAGAGAGACGCATGATCAAGATTTAAAGTATCAGTGTGAGAAATGTAAGAAATGGTTTGGCCGGAAGGATAGCTATGAGGGCCATATGAAGAGGCACAGATTAGAGAAATCCATTGAATGTAAAATCTGCAACAAAGTTTTCCATAGGAAAGCAAGATATGTTAGTCACATGACATGCATGAAAGGATGACACCAGTCAAAGTTGACTTGTCGAAAGACGAAAAAACATCCCACAGCACTGAGAAAATCTACAAATGCCCGGAGTGTGCTGAGAGTTTCGATGGAACTTTGAGTTTAAGACTTCATAGATCAAAGATGCATGCAGCCCTGGAGCAGTGTAAATTGTGCATGAAGTATTCCCCACAAAAGATGAACTTTATCAGCATAGGGAAAAAGTGCATAAGCTGAAAGATTACCCCTGTGCAGATTGCAAAGTAACTTTTAACAACAAGCGTAACCTTTCTAGGCATAGAAAGAAAATGCATTCTCAAGACTCATTGAGTTGTAAAGAATGTGGGAGTATGTTTGAAAACAGAGAACTCTTAAAACAGCATCACAGAATTCACGACAAGGAAGCATTGTATTCGTGTGATGTGTGTGGCAAAACATTTGGAAGGAAGGAAAGCCTAGATGGACATGTGAAACGCCACAAGTATGAGAGGTCCTATCCTTGTGAAGAATGTGGGAAAGTTTTTAATAGAAAAGAAATCCTTGAAAACCATTTCCGTACTCATTCAAGTATCAAACCGTACAGTTGTCCTGTTTGTCAAAAGTCTTTCAAGTCTAAAAACTCAGCTGAAAAACACCGGTTAGTATACCACAGTGGTGAAGCTACTTTGAAACCCTGGTCTTGCTCTGAATGTGATAAGACATTTACGCAGAAAGGTAATCTCCTTAAACACCAAAGAGTTCATGCTAAGGTTAAACTGTACTTGTGTGACTTTGTGGGAAATCCTTTAGCCAGCCGCAGTACATGGCCATTCACAAACGTATTCACACAGGTGAACGGCCTTATCAGTGTGAACTCTGTGGAAAATCATTCAAATGTACACCAAGTTTGAACAGTCATCGGTTGTACGTCCATTCATCTGAAAAATCTCATGTGTGCCATGTGTGTGGGAAAGGATTTAAAACAGCTGCAAAAGTGAGAAGACATTTACTGGTTCACAATAATAGTTTAAATACATTAGCTGTTTGAGGGATTACATATACCTGACAATACTTGCTTTCCTACAATGTTTGACAACTCCTGCATTGATAAGCAAAAAAATTTGAAAGAAACATAGCAGTGTTTCATCAAGGATGCTCTATTCCAAAATTCATTTACTTTGATCCATTATGTGCTGCCAATCATATGTCAAAGGACTAATGATATATAAATCAACATGACAGAGTAGACTGTGAAAATTTGATTTTCAAGTTTGCTGTACATGTGCAAGTGAGCACGTTTTTAGGCATAGCAGACCATTGAGAAGAGCCACAATTGTCAGCACTCTTGCTCATAAACCATTCATAGACTTGGGTGCATGATACAAATTTGTGGATGGAAAGGTTCAACAAATTGTTTTTGCATGTTGTACTCTATATCACGTAAAATTTGAAACTATTTATACTTGCTTTAGACAAATGTTATTGAAAGATGTATATTGTGCGTGTAGAAAAGAAATTTGCAAATGCCTTTTTTGACTTTATAAGCACTGGTACACATCACTACATAACTGCAAATTAGCATTCTTATAACCATGGTCATTTCAAGACAAAACACCATGGTAGGGAGTAATGCCACTTATGAAACAGGCTTATCACCATTGTATTACACTAAGAAAAGAAGTTTCAATAAGACCCAGTGTGTTTTTTTCAGTATAGGTGGACACTGTAAGCACAGTGACCTCTCTTAACCTTTTCACCCCAATGTCCACACTTACCATTGATAACAATTGGTTTGGACAAAACCATTGTGGTGAAAAGGTTAAAGGCATGGTTCAGGCATCATTGTCTTGCCAGGAAATTTACTTACTAGATTACAATTTCAATGGAAACAATAGGGTATAACACCTTTATATCTTCTTACAGAGAAGGATCAAGTCCCCTACCTTTAAGGTCACCATGCACAGCTAGATCTTTACAGCACTCAGGCCCCTCTGAGTCTTACACCATGAAAGACGTTGATGTATACATGTAGATGCATCGCCATTTGTGTTACACAAAAAGTGAAAAATTTTCAACATTTTGGGACAATCATATTTTGCCATGTATGTGAGATAGTCGAGTTGAAATACTGTTACATTAAATGATACTGACTGGTGTAGATTATATGCTGACTCTTATAGATTATATTCCAAGTGTAGACTGTTATAGACTTGCTGTCTGGTGTACCGGTATATGTGCTGATTGGTGTAGATTATATGCTGATTGTTGAAGATTATATGGTGGTGACTGGTGTTGATTAAAAATATTGAAAATTTGAGTTTTAAAGAAGCTTCATGCAGTGACATTCTCTAAGTAACTGATGTCAAAGAATGTTTATGCGATTAGCCTTAAAGGGACAAAGTCGCCCATTTTTCATTAATTTTGTCTGATACGAGATACTACTTATATTGTTTGACATGCTGAAAGACACTGAATGAATGGGTGACCAAGCAAATATTCGACCCCGGTGTTTGACAAATTAAATGAAACCAGTGTGAAAATGAATTAATGGTCATGACTTTTTCCCTTTAATTTAAAACACTAATTCCCTTGAAAAAGAACAACATTGGTTTTAGAAGCTTATTCCAAACAAATGTAGATTTGTTTCTGCATGGTCAGTGTGGGCATCTTTTCAAAACTCCCAGTGCACCCTTGTTTGTGTCTTCAAAGTGTTAAAAATTCACCAGTGGTTCTGTTGCACCCTTTCGAAAGTATGAATTTCCTATACTTTACTATCCGGCTTGCAGCAGAAATGTTTGATGTGCACAGAAGTGTAGGAAATGTACCTTGTAATATATCTTGTAACTTGGGTAGTGCACTGTACAGATTTGGTTATTTTGTGCCATGCAATGGTATGGGTCTATTGTGACACTGCTTTGTCAAAAGCTCAGAGTAATATGTACCCTCCCCTGGAAAGAATTGCACAGCAATCATGTAAAATGACAATTATGGCTGATAGACCATGTAAAACTTTACTCATATCCAACTCCTTTGATAAAATACTCAGAGCAAAGGAAAGCATTTTTCAACCAGTCTATGGGAAAAATACCATAAGTGATGTTGTAATGGTCTCAAATCAAAATGGTGTGAAAAAGGTAGAAAACTGCATCATGTTATCATGTTTGTCACAATCATGTCAAAGTCCAGATCTTTTTCTTATCATATGACATCAGCATTCATTCAGCAACTCAGACTCAGAGGGGTCACTGTGTACATGAAGCTCTGAGATTTCAGATTTCCAGTATGAGAGCTCAGATATAGCAACTGTGGTTACAATCAACACATAACAACGCTGGATAACACATTTGTATCTGACAATGAATAGCCTTACTATACATTGCATCGTCTTGATCAAAGAAAGTTGAAAACCACATGCCTTGCTGAGTAAAATATAATTTTTGGAAATGTCAAGAGTATGGCCTATAGTGACTTTACAGAAAACAAAATGCTATCAATATTGAACTCTATGAAAAAACAAACAAACATAAAATGGCTATTTGAACCTCTATTGCTACCATCAGAACATGCTGGGTATAAACAAATTGTAATGCTATTCAGTAAGTCAACAAGACTGTACACTGGTTTCTGAATTTGAAAGAGTGCTACAGATAAGCGTTCTATCTTGAGAACCAAACGTCATCTTAGACCATCTGAGGGTTAACTACTTTATCACTGACTCTACAATAGTGTTTTCGAGGTTTTGCTTGATGTTCATATAATTTTATTGTCAAATTCATGTTGAATGAGAAAGTTGTAGGTAGATACTGCTAAGTCTACTGGTATGCTTAGGATAAATATACATCACCAAGAAATACACTTTATGTTGCAATGGAATTGTCTCAAGAGGACAGATGGTACGGCCCATATCAAATTGTTTAAGGTACACGTTCACCGTAAATTTCCATATTCCATATATGGTAAAGGGGGCAGGGCTTAGCGTACTACCCTGTAACACCTGTAGCTGTCGGTCCTCCATATTTGATTTGTCTTGCAGACGACGCTGTTAAGTATGCCATAGCTGGTCGTGTGGGGGTGACCTTTTTAAAAGCGGCCACCCGTGTAAAATCTGTGATTGGCTAATAAAAACAGGTGACCGAATACCTTTAATAAGCAGGAAGTATTTGCTTTAAAGTGCCAGTAATGCTAACTTTTGATTTTTTTCACTATTTTTGTTTTCTTGCTCTACTCCCCAAAATCATATTGATATATATAGTATTAAGCTTGTCAACTCAGCCTGTACATGTGTAAACTGCATTGTTATTGTTGATGAGTGAATTCTGGTCCGAACTAGAATTGAAATATACACAATAAGAGAGCTTTTAACACATATCGACAGTACATTGACAAGCTATTACAGTGGATGTTTCAACATTCTTTTGGGAGTAGATTTATAATGATGAAAAAACTATTAAAAGTTAGCATTACTGGCCCTTTCATAGCATGAAAACGAACAAACGCACAATATTTGTTTAGGCGGCCAGACAAGGTCTCCAGGCCACCGTTGGTACATTTTCACTGGACCCTGTGTTTCATCTACCAGTATTCATTTCTGGGATCATTCATAAGGCACATTCACTTGATATAAGTGGACTAAATATGTGAAGTTGGCTCTTCCAAGAAATTTAACTTATGTGACTTGCACCTTTCCAAGATTGCCTGACCCTAAGAATGCACATGATACACCAATACCTGATATGATACTGAGACTGGGCTTTTGTCTGTATGACATCAAGAGCTTCCTTTTAGGATAACCATTTCAGGTTTCTTTATGGTCTGTTACCCTTACTTTAATTATGAATGTCCAGTGCCTCCTGCTGTGTTGTCTTCTATCGGCATCAAATATAACCGGTACACAAAGGGCCATGATTCCAAAAACTCACGAAAAAATCTGCCCCAAAATTTGGATTCTTTATATTTATGAATCAGAATTTTGTATTTTTCGTCAGAAAAATCCTACTATCCAAATGTCAATGTAGGCAAGGAAGAATAAAATGATCTTCATGAATGATACAAAAGTGTCCCTTACACGTGAAACTGAGATGTAAGCAATAAAATTTGTCATTTTTGACTGAACTACAAATTTCAAACAAGTAACTTCTGGTGATCTCTGGTATTCTACGGAGAAATTGAGGTATTTGTTAACCACAAAGATATATTCTTTGACCAATTTGGGAAAACCACCCAAGTTGAACAGCTTTATTAGTAAAAAATATTCAATAAATCTTATGCTTCTCGTACTCTAGATTCCCTCATTGCAGCACAATCTGTAACCAGCAGCATTCCAGTTGAAGTGAGATACACTGGTTGGTTGAAATCTGGTGGGTTCTCTGGGTTCTCTACCTGGTGATTTTGAGGTGTTGGGCACTGCTCTTGTTGATATACAAGTACCATATGAAAGAATACATTTCACAACAAAGAATATGCAAATTCACCATTGATGTGAAAATCAACACCCTCCCCCTGTTTTTCAGAGCTGTGAGAATTCTTAGGTTTATGGACAAGAATGGATGACTACTGTGCAACTAACCACTGTGTAATTCAAAATTTAGAGGCAGAGCTATGTCAATGCTATTGGCAAGCCCTAACTGTTTGTGGCTCTTTCCGAAAATGTTTTGAAAAATCCAGACTTTATGCTCCACTGAATTTTAATATGTTTGAATATGTTTGCTTACAGAGATCAAAAGTTTTTGGTTGAGTTAAATCTCAAGCATTCATTTTACAATTTATCGAAGTTGACAAAATTCAGAGTGTGTAAGTGTTGTCGCTTGATAAAATTGAGGTAGTTTGGGGAAGACTTGAGAAGCTGTTTGACAGTGATATGCCGTTCATTGTTTGTAATTGTTATAAAGGACCAAACTGAACAAAACACAATTAAAGGAAAGTTTGCCAAACAATATGCTCACAGTTGTGAATTTATTTTTATGCACACATTAAAGAACAGGTACATTCTCATACCAATAAAAACTAGCACAAATCACACAAAACTGCTCCCCTTACATGATGGTGTTCAATGAAACATTGTATGCTTAAGGGCAGTACCGTGGTACATAGTAATCTAGATTTCACAGACGTCTAATGCTGAGCAGTACTGATAGTTCTGACAGATCATGAGGGGCTTCTATTGTAAAATTCAACACCAAACAACAATGTAACTTAAAGTGGAACAGTATGCACATATTAACTGGCTATTTGGTATTAGCTGAAGATGTACTTCCTCTTGGGCCAGAGTCAATGCAAACCACATCCATGATAAAGCTGCCAAGAAATAGATACATTTTTATAAGACTGATAGTGACAGGTCAGGGGCAATCACTGTTATATTGCTGTACCTACCACAATCAGTCATTAAGGTTGTATGTGTCTTGCAAGTGAAAGACTTTTGCTCAAACTTTCCTAAATGAAACTTAAAACCATTCTCTTACCAAATGTATGATAAAAATCGGGGGTCAGGGTGCAAAGTTTGGAACTAGCGAAACAAATTACCAAACATTTTGCAATATTTGAAATTCAAAATGGCCGCAAACCCTGTGTTAACTCTATGGGGAAAATAAAATTTTGGGTTTTCAAAAACTACGATGGTGAAAAGTTTCTTACAGAGAGAGCTTCAAAATGAGGCCCAACAAGTGGAACATCAGAAAAGAAATGTAGCAATTTGAGAGTCAGGATATGTGTCCCCGAGGTGCATTCTACCTTAATGTACCTAAAGTATTTTGTACAGCTGTCAGTGACTGGGTCATGAATGGAACTGACATACCTCATTGTGACTTTTATAGTATGCCTACGTACCATTTTGAAAACTGATGCGAAATCTTCCAAATTATAAAATTGAAAATATTTTAATACAGATTAATTGATGAGAATGACGTACTTCTAAAAATTGCCTAGATTCTGAAAGTCCATCATATCATATCATTCAATGAAAGTCCATCATATCATATCATTCAAGGATTGTATCACTCAAATTACAAATACCCACATACACTATTTACTGTGAACCAGTAAATGTCTCTTCACTTTGCAGTTGTTTTAAATCCTTTACCACACACGTGGCAAAGATGAGGTTTTTCTGATGAATGGACGTACCGCCGATGACTGTTCAAACTTGGTCTACATTTGAATGATTTTCCACAGAGTTCACATTGACTTGATAAGGCGTTCACCTGTGTGAACACGTTTGTGATTGGTCAACAATTGCGGATATCCAAAACATTTTCCACAAATGTCACACAAATGTGCTTTCTTGTTATCATGCACGTTTTTTTGGTGTATCACAAGGTTAAGTTTCTGTTTAAATGTCTTCTTGCATTCAAGGCAAGACCATGGTTTCAAGCTAGTGTCACTGCTGTGCTGTATTTTCTGGTGCTTTTCTGCATTGGTTTTATTCACAAAACACTTGTTACAGACTGGACAGCTGAAAGGTTTGATACCTGAATGCGTACGGATATGCCTCGCAAGAACGTCTTTTCTATAGAAAACTTTCCCGCACTCTTCACAAGGAAAGGGCTTCTCATACTTGTGGCGTCTCACATGCCTATCAAAAATCTTTTTCCTTCCAAAAGTTTTGCCACACACATCACATGAATATGACGCTTCCTTGTCATGAATGTTGTAATGTTGCTTTAAGAGTTCTTCGTTTTCAAACATGCTCCCACATTCTTCACAACTCAATGACCGCTGAAAATGGTTTTCGTTTTTGTGCCTCAATAGCTGATACTTAGTTTCAAAAGTTACTTTGCAATCGACACAGGGAAAATTTCTCAACTTATGCTCTTTCTGTCTATGCTGATACAGTTCATCTTTTGTGGGGAATACTTCATTGCACAATTTACACTGCTCCAGGACTGCATGCATCTTTGATCTGTGAAGTCTTAAACTCAAAGTACCATCAAAACTCTCACCACACTCTGGACATTTGTAGATTTTGTCAGCACTGTGGGATGTTTCTTCATGTTTCAACAAGTCGATATAATGGGCAAAATTCACATTACACAAATGGCATTTGAATGGTGTCTCCCTTTCATGCATGTTCATGTGCTCGATATAGTTATTTTTCACTTTGAAAACTTTGTTGCAGATTTTGCATTCAAGGGATTTTTCATATTTGTGATTCTGCATATGGCCATCATAGGTTTCTTTCCGGCCAAACCATTTCTTACACTTGTCACACTGATACTTTAAATCTTTGTCATGGGTCTTTCTATGTTCTTTCAAAGATTCGTACTGATAAAATGTCATATCACATTCTTTACAGCTCCATACATTTTCCCCATGGATCTTATATCTGTGCTGTGTAAGTAGCCAATTTGTCGTAAATGACTTTCTGCAAGTCTGACAATGGTGTATTTGCACCTTGATATATTTCTTGTTGACAGCACCCTCATGCAGAACTGTTTCTCTCTGTGTATTGGCTGATTGTTCAGTGGATATTTCTCGTGATCCAATGGCAGATGTCCTACCATGCTCTTTTGTTTGAAGACCTTGAAAATGTACTGAAAGATGGTCCCGCAGAAGTCCTTTGCTTCTGAACTCAGAGCTGCATATGCTACACAAGTATTTGTGTTTCTTACTGCAGTTACTGCTACTTGTACTACAACGATCCTGAATTTTATCACCATGCTCTTGATTTCTGTGTTTCTGCAGCAGGTGATTCCTTAAAAAATTTTCACCACAAAATTCACATTTGAATGGCACCTCTCTCCCTTTGATGACTTTGGAATTTTCCTCTTCAAGATATTCATTCTCATCTGTTTGAATTTTGGTTTTGTTGGCCATAGCATCAGCACGATTGACATTGCCACTTATGTCAGTTTGTGTCTGCCCTGATAAACTTGGATAATCCTCAATGTGACTTCCTGATACATTCATATCTCCAACAGAGATACCTGTTTCAAAAAGATGAGGCTGGTTTACACTTGCAGAGTTCACTGGTTTTTCTTCGTCAGCCATGTTCCCAGTATCTTTGTTCCCAGAAAGAATCACATGATTACTCCCTGCAAAAAATTCTGGAACATCCGCTACATTTTGGTCTTTGTTTACTATCTTACATTCATTTTCTCTGATATCAGTCTCTGTATTTACATTGCTCATTTCATTTTCTTCACTGGTTGTATCCTCCTCATAGGGGTCATCATTGTCATCATTCGCATCACTACCACTATCAAATACATCAGCATCATCACTGTCTACAGTGACATTTCTTTCTTCATCAAGTGTATCTTTCAATGACTTACTGGCATCACTATTGCTTCCACATTTCAGTACATGTCCAGTGTCCACAGGTACGGTTGCATCATGTTGCATTGTCTCTTTATCTTCCAATTCATTCATTATAAAACTAGTAGGTACTTCACCAATAGTCTTGTCAGAAAATTCATCTGCACAATGGTACTTCTCCTTGAACTTTACACAGCCTGTTGCAAGCTCCTCAAATTTCAGTACAGTGGAGACTTTCAGCAATTGCTCAATATTATGCATGGCAATGGTTACTTTACCAGTGTATATGAAGTCTAGCAGATCTTTCACAGAGTTGGCATCCATACCAGCAAAGCATTCTCTGATTTTGTCCCAACGTGTTTCAGAAGCTGGAGCCGAGTTGAAGATTGGACTGCAACAAGCTAAGACTGCCTCGTGACACGCAAAGCGCTGCCCCTGCACACAAAACTGAACGTCCGTGAACAGAGACTGTTTTCTGAATTCATTCAGTCTCATTAGAATTGATGAAGCTAGGTTCTCTACTCCGTAATCCATTTTCACCAGTATTGTTGTCATGGTTATAGAGAATACCAGTATGGGTACATCAACTTGAATATTTTGATTCCAACCTAGAATATATCAAGAATATTAAGAAGGAGTTACCATACTGTTTATTACTTAGCAGTGCTGCAAGGAAGTGTTCACAATACGTAGAATGTAAAATCACTATATCTTCATTTCACTTATGGCTGTCTGATTATCTCAAATAGTCAAGGTTAGCACCTCCAATTACCGTTTGGTACACTTTATGATCAACACAAATCTGAACAATCAATCTTCAGACGTATGATTAAGTGCTCTGAACTTTGACGGTTTAGTAGATTTTCTTGAGCGAACTACAAGCAAGGTCTTGCCTGTCAGTCACGAGTGGTGTTGGTTTTCTTCTTCACTGAGACCAAAGTTGAAGAGGAAGTTTATTTACTCAATCTACTCATAGTCACCATTACTGACAGTCACTTTACTCGTGTTCATAAAATAAATATTCAGAAGTTCAGGTGTGTGTATTTTGTGTACTCATTCTGTAATATGAAGTGCTGTGCAGCAAATGTGCGATATTTCAACTTGTTTTAGCTTTCGGCTGAAATTGTTAAAACAGCTACGTTGTACTGGTAGATAAAATGCAATTAAGCTATCGGTCTAGCCAGAGCTGCCCGATGCTGGTTTTTACTGTAATTAATCAATAAATGATACCAAAGCACATCATTTCATACATACAATAATTGTGTCTGTCTCATACATTGAGTTGTGTCACCGGATTGAAACCCACTGTACACCAGGTCTCATTGAAATGAGATATGGCATATTCGCTGGCTGCACAATATTAATATTGTCACTGAAATATCTTGCTGCACATGCACCATGAGGCCTAGCTGCAGTGCTGTAGCTCGATGTTTTGTTTGGGTGTTTGAGTCGGACTGCAAAATCTGGTTTTGCCGTCCAAACCCCGATAGCCAGGCAAAACCTAGAGCTACAACACTACAGCTATCTGGGTCCAGTGTTAGCTGCAAAATTGTAGCTCTACGTGAGGCGGTCGGTGAGTTTTGTTTTTGCGACATCGCTCACTAGTAGAGCTACAATGCCGAAGGCCCTGCAGCATACAAAATAAGCGCCCCACACATGGTGCGGCATTTTCATGTAAAATCCCACATATTTACTGCATTTGGTCGTACCGTTTATCACTACTGAAGACTAAACACTGTACTACACTAACCTTGTCGTTTATGGGGTTTGGTATTAGCACAGACACGTCGATCGCGTCCATAAACATTGAGCGTGTTTCTGGGAGCCGCCATTACCGGAAGTTGGTATTAAGGGCGGCTCCAAGAAATGTTTTTGGAACGCGATTGACGTATTTGAACAAATACCAACCCCATACACGACAAGGTTAGTGTAGTATAGTGTTTAATCTTCAGTAGTGATAAATCAGTATGACCAAATGAAGTAAATTGTAGCTCTACGGTGAGGCGGTCGGTGAGTTATGGGATTTTACATCAAAATGCCGTGCCATGTGCAGCGTGCTTATTTTGTATGCTTCAGGGCCTTCGACATTGTAGCTCCACTGGTGAGCGAGGTCGCAAAAACCAAAACTCACCAACCGCCTCACCGTAGAGCTACAACACTACAGCTATCTGGGTCCAGTGTCTGTGAGGGCTGCGATCAATACTTGCCATGCTGGTCTCAGTTGAGACGTACTCGAGTTCGGGACTCGAGTACTCCTCAACAACACTCTATGGCAAAGGGAGTAAAATTAATACTGCAACGACAGTTACTTGTGCCATTGTGGCTAGTATAAACTTACTAGGCGTGGCGAAAAGGCCTTGCGAGGTAACAGGGACTGTCCACGTGTGTCCGCCCCAGAGCGAGAAACACGGTCTCTCTTTTGTGGAGTGACCGTGCTATATAAAAAAGGCTGGCTTAGCGGGCGGCTGCGGTATAATACGGTCCACGTCAAATTGCAGCTGCATTGGCGAGCGACTTTTGTATGCGGAACCCGTTACCGCAACGGTTACATATAGATTTCAGATAATGTGCCCTTTAAAATGCTCGTATTTAAGAAAACTAAAGGGACTTACTCGACACAGGCGATAGTCTCCACGGTGTATTCAGCCCCGTATTCAGCTCGTTGGGTGACGCTCCGGTTTCTCCGTAACTCGACGCTGACCTATGACACGAGACAACGCCACCAGCGTCGAGGAATCCGGTAACTGGTCAACTCCAGGACCCTGTGTCAAAGAGTCATTGCTACAAAAAAGGACCTTTTTCAGGTCCATGGTCAACTGGACTCTGGTCACCTGGACCCAATACCCAAGTCAACTGGACCCTGAAATATTTTTTGAAAAAGTACCCTCCCCCTAATCAATTTCATTTGAAAGGTTTATTTTGGAGGTTTATATGATGAATTGCAGTGACATGGGCGCGATCAATGCAAATCAAAAAGTAACCCTTTGAAAAAAAAAAAAATGATGAAAGGGGCGGGCGAGGTGCTGGAGGACAATCGCGATTGATATCTTCTTTTTTTGCAGATTCCCTCTCAATACCTTCAACGGGACAGGGATGTTCTTTCAGTTTTGTTTAAATCATGGCAAAATTAGTCATTTTGGTCAAAATACAAAGATTCTCAGAATCTGCTCATGCTCTTTCTTTGAAATCTGGTTTTATTGGGGTATTCTTATTCTAAAGTTTAAAAATTATAGTAAAATTATCGATATCATGCATTTTTGGCAACTTTTTATTATTTTAGTCAAGATTTTATTCTTAGATAGTATTGTTTTAATTTGAAAACAACTTTAAAGTTAATTTCTAACAGCTAGACATCAGTGGACTGTTAGTAAAGTGTTTCAGAGATTTACGCACTTTGTTCATTTTTTCCACATTTAAAAGTAGTTAAACATTTTCAGTTAAAACCTTACAGTTGGTAAATTTGAGTACAACACAATTGTTCATTTATTGTTTGATACGTTTTTACAAAGGAATTATTTAAATAAAGTAATAAATATTGTTTATTTTGTTCCTATCAAGAAGTTTACAAATCTTATCCGTTTATACATTTCCAGTCATTGTTTAAAGTACACCAAGGAAATGTCAACAAATGCGGCTGAAGACTTGACTTAAAGCACTTACACACCAAATGAATATCACAAATCATACATATTTACTTTTCTTCATAATGAAATATTGGATCAGATGGTGTACAACATGACATTGACATTCACCAGTTTTGTTAAACTTTAATAGAATATCTATCGATAAAGAGGTACCGCTTTATAACGAGATTTGTTGGTTTATAGATTTCAATTTCCATTGCAGACTTAACAAAGTACATTCTCATGTTAATCTAACAATGGCGGCAATATGCAGTTATAACGTGGTTCAGTCCAGAAGTGCAGCAGCAGAATACAAGTACACATTCATGTACGGTCACACCACACAGAGTGACTGTGATTCATGCTACTGAGAAGAGGTTTCTGCTTCTATAGCTACCCATTCAAAAATGCCGCCATAGACGGCAGCTCCAAAGACAATATAATTTTGTTTTCAAAGATTCTTGTTCAAAAACGCCGCAGGCGGCAGCTCCAGACACCGCTGAATGCTGGTCTACCACCCAAGGGCCCATCACAGCAAAATTTTTTTGCAGCCTTCCAGGAAGCAAATTTTTGTTTTCTTTCCCTTCTGCAGAGACAATTTTTTCCCCGGCATTTGGCTTGCAACAATTTTTTTTTCGAAAATCCTCCACCACCCATCCCTGAAATCAAATGGGCCATGCCTTATCAGCAGGTTGTAGAGCCATACACCTATAGGGCAAGTTCTTAAATTGATTCATTTTTAAATGTATCAGTGGACTTTTTGGATTAACCAGTCTTAAAGCTGACTTGTGTTTATCCAACTCTGGCCAGGTCAATGAATGGCACCAGCTTAAAAGCACTCAAAATGACAAACATGAGAGAGTATACAAATTGTGAATTCCTGGCTACATTTTGCAAAATTGTGAAAAACTCAGCATAGTGACCAACCAAAAAATATTTTTTTCATAAGTACAAAACATATACAACTTACCGGGTAGATGGTAGTCATAAATGTTTTACAAAATTGACAATACTGGAAGGTTACAATAATATTCCATCGAATAAGTGTTTTAATCTCAGAAAGTTTCGGTGTGATAATGGCAAATTTGGTAAAAAAAATTATTACATTTAGTCACACATTTTTTATTTAAATTAGAGTCTTTACTTTTCAAAGGTTTACTTTTGTGTGACTGTAGAATGTATTGAAAATTTCATTCACTGTATCATAGAACCTGGAGCGAGACAGCATGAACTTGAAATGAATAGCTTTATATTGATTTAAGTTTGAGAAAAACTGTGACCTTTCATTCAGATCAAGCATGCATGGTGGCCCATCTTTTTTCTTTAATATTTGATTATTCTCATATGCCAGAATTCAAAAATCCATGATAATTGTTAAGTCTACTAGTCTTCTATGTTTGGCTCTCTGGCCTGATCTTGTGTACAAGTACATGTATGTTTCACTGTCAATCGAGTGTCCTATGACCAAAACTCCTCTTAAAGTACATCAGACATCAGAGCTATCACTGACACTGCCCATAGGCAGTAGCTGTATTAACTTCGTATTTTGACTGTATTTTTGTTGTTTATACAGCTGCTTTCTTGTTCTACAGCATGTTCAACTGTCCTTGTTCAGCTTGCCAACAAAGCTTACGTGGACCATGCATTTGTATCATTGACAAATACATGCGACTTTCAGTCTGAACTCTAATTCAATTATCGCCAATATTTAGACAAATGGGCTTTGTTGGCAAACTGAATATTGCAATTTTCAGTATGCTGTGGAGAGACATCAAGAAACTGTTTGATGCATAAAAATATTGAAACATAGGGCCAATGTCCATGAATCTACTATAGACGTCGATGGAATAGAGGATACATAGCATAATGAAAAATCAGTGAGTGCAGAGGTGCTTTGGCAGTAGTGTATTCAAATGGTAGAAGAATTGTTTCAGTACAGCTCATACTTACAGTGAACATTGCATTCACTGCATTCACTTGAAATAAATGGGTTAATGTACTGATTTTATGCAATTTTCGTGAAAAACTGTGACTTTTCATCATACGTTTGTGGAAAATCAAGCATGGTGACCTAATCTTTTTTCTTTAATATTTGATTATTCCAACAGAATTCAAAAATCCATGATGCAAGAGTATAACAATAGCTACAACATAATGGTGCGGCATTACCAAACTTTCCATAGCAATTGTGCATTTAGTTATAAAAGCATGAAATTCAGTATGAATGTAGATCATAAATCAATTTGGATCGCGAGCCAACACAGGTTGAGCCTGATCGTTCTGGTGTGGCAGCCATTTTTCAATGTGGCAACCATCAATCACTGGTGCTCTACAGATGATTCTGTGGTAAATAGTGGATTTATTTCCATCAGTAATGCCTATTAAAAGCTTTTTTGAGGTAGGCAAAGAAATCCATGCAATGGAACAGATAAAGCTCTGAAATGAGAAACTCAAATTTAGGTTTAGAGCACAACCATGAACACAACCATGGTTACCATGGAAGTGAAACTATTGTTCTTGTACAATATCTTGTGAATGCACAGCATTTTTATTTTCCCAAAAGCTTGAAAACTATACATCTTTTGTGTAAAGGTGATGGGGTTACCTTACAAGTACACGTATATATCGTATATATCGAAGTCTGGCCTGAAGTGCGACCTTCAGAGAGGTCAAAGTGCTGTCAATACCAAGCTCTGCTGAGATGACCTTTCAGAGGTCAAAGTGCTGTCAATATCAAGCTGTGCTGGAGGTGATTTTCAAAGAGTTGAGAGTGCTTTCAATATCAAGGTGTTCAAAGACCCTGCTATAAACGATTTGATTTGTACCTTTCTTTGTCAGTGATATATCTGGTAGGGGTCAATCCCTAGGATAGTGAGTTGTCTCTCAAAAGAACAATGGTACAGCATGCTAATTCACAATTACCCCAGTAGCAATGCTGACAAAGCCATTATCACAATAAATGCACTTGTGCAAATTTCTATGTGGATACAATACATACTTGTAAATAAAATTTGACTGAAGCAAATCCAAATAACTGTAAAATACATTTATTACTCTCTAGGCAGTATGCACCTCAAAAGCGAAAGACTTGAACTTTTGCTCAAACTTTCCCTACAGTACATTTTGACCACTCTCTTCAAAAATCACCAATAAAAATTTGGGGTCACTGAGCAAATTTTGATACTAGAGTCTAGAGGGACAAATTACCCGAAATTTGCTGCTATTTGAAATTCAAAATGCCAAAATCCCTGTGTTAACTTGATGGAGAAAAATTAGTGCGCAGTGATACTTCTATACACGTCCTTCAGTTAGCACATTTACCGGTACATGAACCAACATTGGTGTGAAAATAAATTATGAAAATATTGCATAAACTTTACAGCCCTTTGCACCTTCATGGCCCATACTGTTGTGTCTATAAGCAATAGTGCTGACAACTTGGGACAGCAATAAGTGACAGTGTAAAATGAAAAGATATTTATGCTGAATAGCAAACCATTTCTACATTGAAAAATTTTTGCTCATGCAAGAGTAGTCAACAAAGGAAGTCAATCATATCAAATACAAATGACAATACACTATTCATCATGAACCAGTAAATGTCTTTTCATTTTGCAGGAGATTTAAATCCTTCACCACACACATGGCAAAGATGAGGTTTTTATGATGAATGGACATACAACTGATGACTGTTCAAACCTGTTTTAGATTTGTATGATTTTTCACAGAGTTCACATTGAAAAGGCATTTCACCTGTGTGAACACGCTTGTGTTCCTTCAACTTTTGCCGATATCCAAAACATTTTCCACAAATGTCACACAAATGTGCTGCTCTCTTCTTAGCATGCACATTTCTTTGGTGTTTCGTAAGGTAAGATTTCTGTTTAAATGTCTTCTTGCATTCAGGGCAAGACCATGGTTTCAAAGTAGTTTGATCACTGTGCTGTACTTTCTGGTGGGTTTTTGCATATGTTTTACTCACAAAACACTTGTTACAGACTGGACATCTGTACGGTTTGATACCTGAATGCATACTAATATGCTTCGCAAAACTATCTTTTTTATTGAAAACTTTCCCGCACTCTTCACAAAGATAGGGCCTCTCGTACTTGTGGCTTCTCACATGCCTATCGAAGCTTTCTTTCCTTCCAAATGTTTTGCTACACACATCACAGGAATACAAGGCTTTCTTGTCATGAATTTTGTGGTGCTGTTTTAAGAGTTCTGTGTTTTCAAACACACTCCCACATTCTTTACAATTCAATGGCAGCTGCAAATGGATTTCATTTTTGTGTTTCTTCAGCTGATGATTGTTGTCAAAAGTTTCTTTGCAATCCGTACAGAGGTAATTCCTCAACTTATGCACTTTCCGTCTGTGCTGATACAGTTCATCTTTGGTGGGGAATACTTCTTTACACAATTTACACTGCTCCACGGCTCCATGCATCTTTGATCTGTGTTGTCTTAAACTCAAAGTTCCATTGAAACTCTCATCACATTCTGGACATTTGTAGATTTTCTCAGTGCTGTGGGATGTTTCTTCATGTTTCAACAAGTCATCATAGTGAGTAAAATTCACATTACACACATGGCATTTGAATGGTGTCTTCCTTTCATGAATGCTCAAATGCTGAACATAGTTACATTTCACTCTGAAAACTTTGTTGCAGATTTTACACTCAAAGGATTTCAAAGCCCTGCGCCTACTAATATGGCTCTCATAGCTATCCTTCCGGCCAAACCATTTCTTAAATTTCTCACACTGATACTTTAAATCTTGGTCATGGATTTTTCTATGTTCTTTAAATGATTTGTAATGGTAAAATGTCACATCACATTCTTCACAACACCATACTCCTTCCATATGTCTCTGAAATCTGTGCTGCGCAAGTAACCAATTTGTAGCAAATGACTTTTTGCAAACTGGACACTGCTGTGTTTGTGGCTTGAAATCTTTCTTGTAGACAGTGCCCCCATGCAGAATCTTTTCGCTCTGTGTATTGGATGATTGTTCAGAGGAAATTTCTTGTGAACCAATGCTAGATGTTGTACCATGGTCTTTTGTTTGATGGAGACCTTTACAATTTACTGAAAGGTGGTCCCGTAGAAGAATTTTGCTTCCAAACTCAGAGTTGCATTCAGTACACAAATATTTTTGTTTCTCATCACAGTTACTGCTACTATGACCTTGAATTTTGTCACCATGCTCTCGATTTCTGTGTATCTGAAGCAGATGATTCCTTGGAAAATTTTCACCACAAAATTCACATTTGAATGACACCTCTCTCACTTTGATGACCTTTGACTTTTCCTCTTCAACATGTTCATTCTGGTCTGTTTGAAATTTGGTTTTGTTGGCCATAGCATCAGCATGATTGATATTGCTACAATGTCAGTGTGTGTCTCCCCTGATAAACTTCGATCATGATACATTCATATCTGCAACAGAGCTAACTGTTTCAAAAAGGTGAGGCTGGTTTACAGTTGCAGACTTCACTGGTTTTTCTATGTCAGCCATGTTGCTACTATCTTTGTTTTCACAAACATCCACACGCTTAGTACTCACTGTAAAAAGTTCTTGAACACCTGCTCCATTCTGGTCTTCATTTTCTATCTTACATTTGATTTCTTTGATATCAGCTTCTGTATGTACATTGCTCATTGCATTTTCTTCATTAGCTGTATCCTCCTCATAGGGGTCATCATTGTCATCATTCCCATCACTATCACTATCAAATACATCAGCATCATCACTGCCTACAGTGATATTTCTGTCTTCATCATGTGCATATTTCAACAACTTACTGGCATCAATATTGCTTTCACATTTCAGCTCTCGTTTAGTGTCTACCAGTACCTGGTCAGCTTCACTTGTATAGTGTTGTATGGGTTCATCTGCCAAATCATTCTTTCTACAGCTAGTAGGTAATGTGTATACAGCCTTGTTAGGACAATCAAATGCATTGTAAAACTTTTGGAAATGTGCACAGCCGGTAGCAAGCTGCTCAAATTTCAGTTCACTCGATACTTTCAGCAATTGCTCAATATTATGCATGGAAATGGTTACTTTACCAGTGTACATAAAGTCTAGCAGGTCTTTCACAGTATTGGCATTCAAAACACCAAAGCATTCCCTGATTTTGTCCTTGTGTGCATCTGAAGTAAGAGCGGAGTTGAACATTGGACTGCAACATGCCAAGACTGCCTGGTGACAAGCAAAGCGCTGCCCCTGGACAAAAAACTCAATGTCTGTGAACAGAGACCGTTTTCTGAATTCATTCAGTCTTTTCAGAATTGATGAAGATTGGTTCTCTACATTGTAAATCATTTTCATCTGTCTTGTTGTCATGGTTACAGAGATTACTGGTACGTCAACTTGGATGTTCTGGTTCTGACCTAGAAAATATCAAAGAATGTTCAGGAGTTAACATGATGTTTATTATTACATATGTACCACAGATTACCAATCTGCTGGCAGCGAAATAAAGTTGGTATTTTCACAGACAGACTTAATATTGTTCCTCTTTTTTTGACAGTTTTCTGAGTATTTTACCTTTTGATTGACCTGATTGATATTTTACTCATTGCTTACTTTCAGCAAAATATTTCACCTGTTTTTGCCAACTGCAAAGCATTTTGAAAATAGGTCACATAGAAAACAATGGTTAAGAAATTATTTCATGCTAAATTATACACATTAGTTATTATCTCGTACTAGTTTGTATCAATTGGTAAATATTGTCGCCTGCTCCTGATCCACAGTAAATATTGAAGCAGATTGTATAACTTTGGAGGAAAATAATTATTACAATTGGCAGAATTGTATTTATTTTGAACATTTGGAATCAAGATTAATTATCCAAGTGAAACTAATATCCTGGCATGGACGGAACAAAAATCTGTGACTGTGATGGAATCACATATTGAGTGGGGTCGAAAACAAAATTCAACCAGCGACATAGCATATAGACAAGCGATAGTGTACCCGTGTCGGTCATGGCACAGAGAAATGTCTGTGGCCATGGCCAGCGACACGAGCGATAAATCGGCTTCTGAAAACAACGTGGTGATCAGGACCTCGCAATCCTTGCAACGGTGTGGCCAGCAAGTTAAATACCTTTGGAATGCCACAGAGTGCCCTCTGTGGCCATGGGGTTCTCAGTTTCTGTCATAATATGTCGCAGCACTACAAGCATTCTCAAAATTCAGAATGTAAGAGTGCAATCATCATTTCACTTTTGGCTGCCTGATTATCTGAAATAGGGTTATATCCAAATTATTTACCTATTGGTACCATCTTGTATGATCAACAAAAATCCAAACAATCATTACGGGTAGTTGCATGTTACACTGCGTTATTTCCTTAATATCACATACTTTTTACAATGATAAGCAATTTGTGAAAAAGGAGTGCAAATTTATGCAAATAAATACGGATCACTCAATTTCCTGGCTTTTCTCTTGTTTTGAAAATTTAAAAAGATATATATCCACTCTGGTGAGGTCAAGTTTTGTGCAATTCATTATTTCAAATTTCATCCTTAAATACAATGCAAACCAAATCAGCACTTTTGTTTGGATATAAAATTCTAATATTTAAAATAAGTTTCATTTCAATCTCTCTTATCATTATATTAATCACTTTTTGAACATGTTTTAAATCGATGCCAATGAAGAACAAGACAAGCTGTTAAAAACACATTGATCTTTTGCAAAATTAATTCTAGTTGTTAAATGAGCGTTTAGATTACAGTGTGCACTTTCAGTCTTGAATTAACGGTTTATTAGAAGTACAAAAAGTTATGCTTTTAAGCAAAATATAGGCTCTTCATGCTTTGAGTAAACTGCCAGTATTACTCCCATGTGTAGCTAACTTCAGATATTTTGCAATTTAAAAATATATATTTATGAGTGGGTTTTCATCTTTGATAAGAAATATTTATTGCTTTGAAGAAAAGTGTGTTGATTACGTGCACTGCCATCTCAAGTTTACTTTTTTAATTCATACTTACATACAACACATGCTCCTATTAGGTAATAGGATGCACTCACATGAATGTTATTGTCTATTTGTCTTTCTTGCTCATTCAGAGTAACAAACTTTATTTCTCAAATCTTTCACAATTCATGCTTCATATTCAGCTCTTAGCTTCTGTTCTTCCGACACTTGATGAAAATTATGATTTAGCTGTGTGAAGCCTTTGCAGCCTATGTTAATGTTTTCAGGACTGTTTACATCAGTTGTTTATTTTTTGTCTTGCCCGTACACACAATGATATGTGAAAATTAATGCAGTCTAAATTTTGAGCAAAATATTATGATTACCAGAATTTGGCACTCATGTTTTCAAGTCTGGTCAAAGTGAAGCACTTAGTATCAGTATGGCTAGCCTTGCAATGACACCAATATTTTGGGTTCATGTACATGTATGGCATTCTTTTCTTCTTCATTTTGACCATGCTTGTACTTATGAGACCCCTCCCCCTGAGCCTCCTATCATTATCATGCCATACATTGGGGCCATGACAAGATTATCACTTCTTTATAACTTGACCTTTGACGTTGTAACTTTTACAAAACAGTCATTACAACTGCCTGCATGCTCTAACTACTGTAGTGCTGGTGCAGATGCTTGAAGAAATGTTTGAAGTTGAAAGCACATTGCCAATTGCCATAGAGGTTCTTCCTGGTACCTCCGTGACCAGCCCTGTGAAAGAGTTGGCTCCACTGGCCATTTTGAGTTTTCAAATATCGGTAACTGAACGTATCTAATGGCTGGCACTGGGCCCTAACCATGCATCGCCAGCAAACTAACGGTTTGGGGTGTCATGAGAGCAATTTCTTTCACAGTCTGTGAGTGGTTGAGTGATTCAGGTTGGCATAGTTCGAAAACAAGTTGATTTCGGCCGAAAATAGTCAGAAAAGTAGTTTTTCGTGTGCGGTCTAAATCAAGACGCATGTCACCGGTTTTGTCTATGGACCTTCGCAGGGTTGTGAAGGGAGGCTGTACCGTATAACGCTGGAAACAAACATCATCATGTGCAGGTTACTGCTGTACATGCACTGTGACACCTAGCTGCTGTGTTGTACAGCTCCAGGTTTTGCCTGGGTATATTGGTAGGACGGCAAAATCTGGTTTTGCCATCCCACCCTGACCCATATACCAAGGCAAAATCTCGAGCACTGCATGCTGCAGCTACACTATGCAGTCTCATAGTCATTGAAGTGTCTGGGTGAGATCAATATTGGCCATGTCAGTCTCAGTTGGCGCAATAGTCGCTTGTGAATCAATGCACGATGCCCGCTGTGTGGTAAACGGTACATTAGTGTATACCACACAGCGGCCGTCGTGTATCGACAGTCGCATGTAGCTAGTATAAACTTAACAGACGAGGCGGACACCCGGCACCCCCGGGGCAGACAGCCCTGAGACATACGTCCGCCCATGGATGTAAAAAATAGACATCCATGGTCCGCCTTGCCCTTGTGGTGGCTAGCTTGCAGCTGTGGTACCACAGAAGGCTACGGAAGAGAACGTCGGAACGTAGCAGAAACTACTTGTGATCTATTCCGCTCTTGGACTATGCGTTCCATAGACGTGTGTACATATGCCTGAGAAAAACCGGGCATATGTACATACCATGGATGTAAAAAATATTTTTTACATCCATGGGACGCATAGCAAGAGCGGGATAGATCACAGGGGAGTGGCCTGTGTGTGGTACATACGCGATCCACGACAAATTACCGCTGCATTGGCGAGCAACTTTTGTTTGCGGAACTCGTTACTGTTACGGAGACATATAGATTTCAGATATCGTGTTCTTTAAAATGCTCGTATTTAAGAAAACTGAAGGGACTTACTCGAGATATTCTCCACGGGAATTCAGCTTGCTCATGCTGCAAATCGCCGCTGACCTATGACACGAGACAACGCCACCAACGCCAAGGAATCTGCGGAGCTCAAAATGTAGGTCACAGTCCCGTCCAGGTCCTGCATGCAGCCCAATTAATTAACACGGTTGATTGAGGGAGGCTGTGTTCATAAATGGTGGAGGGGTGGGGTTAGGGGGTGGAGGAATCCCGACTGAAATCTAATTTGTTTTTAGAGTTCTCCTCAATACCTTCAAATAATTTCAAATCCCCATCTGTAATATGATCAAAATTTTCACAAGTCTCCCCAAACTATCGTAAGCTTATAGCCGCATATTTATGAGGTATGTTCATGTGGAAAAAATTAATATATTTTGCGCCGTTCTGCTCGCAGATGTTCAACACTACCTTTTACGACGCACATATAAATATTCTGCAGTTGTGAAAGAAATGTTGTCAGCAGTTTGTAGAGCCATATTCCTATTAAAGGCATATTCTTAAATCGATTCATTTTTCAATATAGTCCTACCAGTTGACTTTTTTGGATTTATTATATTAAGCCGACTTGACTTATTAAAATCGAAATCTGGCAGGATGAATGGAACAATCATGAGCCGCATATTTATGAGGGGTGTACACGCAGAAAAAATTCTTTCATGCACCTGTCTTTTTGAATTCCTCAGTCTATTGCCATCAGAGATTCGCTCTCCAAAAATGTTGAATGTTTTAAACGTGCTTTGAAGACTTACATTTTTACTGAGTTTATCAGCTGTGGATCTTAGCCATTTTGCTCATTCTACGCTGTTTTTACTTCATTTCGAAAGTTCTTTGTGATATTTGTGACTTTATGTTATCTTTGTTCTCATTTTAGTCATGTATTTTTTCCTACAGTCATATACAGCGTGCTGAGACGTATGTGCAGTGCGCTATAACGAAGTTTGTAATAATAATAATTTTAATAATCATGAGGCAGTATGCAAATTGTGAATTTCTGGCTAAACTTTGCCAAACAGTGAAAAAAAAGCACGGTGATCTCCCCCCAAAATATAAAAAGTACAAGACATATATGACCTAGATGCTACTTATAAAAAGTTTTACAAAACTGACAATACTGGAAAGTTGAAATATTCCATCAAATAAGACTTTCACTATCTAAAATATTTTGGATGTAATAATGGCAAATCTGGTGAAAAATAAAAAAAAAATCAATTTATTCACACATTTTTTTTCATTTGCATTAGAATCGTGACTGTTTAAAGTTTTACTTTTTTGTTATTGTACGATGAGAATTTTGAACATTTTTATTACTACCTGCCAGTGAGAACAGAAAAGAACACCGTACGGAAACGTCGATATCTCTACATCTGGTTTCCATCGGATTGCATAGACCTCAGAAGATCCATCATGTTTACGGTTGTGCAGTACATCGGAATTATAAAACAACAACAACAACAACAACAACAACAACAACAATTGCCCCTAAAATACACATATGAAAATTTCATCACAATTTGAATAGGCCTAACAGACGTTAACCCTGGGATCTTACATACCAGGACAAAGGAACAGAGGACAGAGTCGCAACGCTTGCATGCCTTTTGTTCCATGGGCGTCTCGGTAGACTATTGGCTTTTCATATTAAAATGAGCTCCAAAGGTGTTAAACTTTTTGGAGGCTTTGCTTGTGGTTGATAATTACACGAGATTATGCGAAAAATACGACGAGATGACATCGTACTGCCAGTCGCGTAGCAACCATAGTTACTTTGTGAGCTCTCAGGCCAGAAACACTGCTTCACGCCAATCAAAACATAACACGGCAGCAGTTTCATAAACATGTCCTTCCTGACGCATGTGTAAAAGAGGGTATGACTGACCGTAAACCATTGAGTAAAACCAGACAGTATCGATAAAAGACTTTCAAAATTTGGTTCAAACACACTCATTATATATTCATAAAAATATGAGAGGAATTTTTAAAACGGTAAAACTCATTTTCCTGAAGCTCAAAACACTCCCGTTTTCGCCAGCACGTCAATTCTGCTCAGCACCACACGACAACAACAACACAAACTTTGCCGAACATACTTTCGCTTAACAATTGGCGAAAATCCGAAAATTACCGAAGGATTCATGGTCGGCACTCTTCGGAAAAGAGAGGCGAGAGCAACCTGAGGCGAGGCGAACATGGATGGGTTACGTAACCGCTTCACGCCTTAAACAATACCCGTTGCCACTCTATCTATGTTTCTCTATGATACCAGGTTTGAAACTATGAAGAGTGGTTTCAGAAATTTGATTTTTGGAACGTAATCAAATAATGTCATTTCACTACACATACCGGAAGTTGATACCTGGGACAAACCTTAATAATTTTCCCACTAAAAGCTAGCTCTGTTTGTGCATTTATATATTTATGTTCGACGACCGACGACATATATGAATGTACCCCACTGGAATATATATGGTGATTAGGATGGCATTTGTCTACAAGAAATTTTATGTTGGAATTTCACCCAAAGCGACCATTCACTATACATGTTAGTCTATGGAGCGAAATTGTGAACCTTTTTCTGACATACAAAACAGTCTATGTCTGCACATTTACATATATATGACAATCCATTTTAATTTTACCCATTAGAATATGATGATACTTCCAATTCGGTGTACAACGCAGATATGAGATGAAACTTTCCCCTAGTAATGTTAATGGGTTGTACACTGGCGTCTACAAGATAAACTGTGTGAAAAAATCAATACAAAACAACATACAGCCATTAGATCAATCTATTTTCCATTTTTCTAGGCCGCTTGTCTGCTATTTTAGTATCTCATGATAGTCAACTGATGCTACCATTTTTAATTCCATGCCGTCAATTTGACATTTAATATTATAGAGTTCACAAGCAAAATATGTTTATGACAGCCAGTCATTGAAACAGTTGAGTCATTGGATAACTTACGAAAACTGATATAAAAGAATTCGGAGTGATTAATCGGTTTTATATTTGCATTGGCTGAAAATGTTCAAGGCTTCGTTATGGCACTCTAGAATTTCCAAGGCCCCCTTAAACACTCCCCCTTTTCTATTCCGCTCCTGCCGTTAATTGTGCTCTTGTTTCTATGCCACTTTGAAAATTTTCTATTTTTTGATGTCTGTATAAATGGCTGAATTGTTGACATGTAAAAAACAACTTTACATGCAAACATCACTTTGTGTTGATTCATGTTATGAACAAAAAAGGTACAATGGTGTATCAGAACATCGGTGTAGGCATGGGAAGATGGAATTAAACGGTTCGACTGTGAGGATTTTGTTCTAACACAGTTGAGTTTGGTAATTATGTGACTGACAGATATAAATTAAGTGGATCATATTGATACCTTTTCAACACAAAGACCGGTAAAAATTTTCATTTTTGGTTCAGGTAAAAGTCACCTTTCCGACATTTGGGTCACATTTCATCGTATAATCGTTGCACGAAAAGTAGTGTCCCTCCCCCGAATGCTTGCAAACATTGTAAAGGCCCTCCCCCAAACACTATGAAAATTATTGACCCGACCAAAAATTGCACCAACCCTTCCCCCTGTCAATTCTGTCAAGGCCCTAACAACATATTCTTAGGCAAACTTGCTGACTTTTCAGATGGCACGTATATGTAAAAGTATTGACCCTTTGAGCGCCAAAGTCAATTTGTGACACCTTTGTATAAAATGAACCCCAGTCAATTTTTTTTTCAGAGAACACGATTGGAACTAATTTGGGATAATTGGATGGTGAACAAATAATAATAATTACAGGACAAGGATCTCCACATTGAGCGAAATAATCTTTATTCAGATGTGAGCCTATTAATGACCATTTTGGCGACAGTGCTATACTCCAAAGAAAACAACTAGAATCTGTATTGATGTCTTGGAATCCCAATTATAATCATGAGACATCCATTGCATAGATTGTACATTAGAAGTATTTCAGAGTAAATTTAACGATTAGATACACAAATTCCTTACCTTACCATGAACCAAGGTTGTGCCCTTTATTTCCAAACGTATTGAAGCCGCCTCAAACATTGCCTACAAGCGGCATATCATTACCGACAAGAACAATAACAGTTCGATCAACGTATCTAGATCTGTCTATACACGGATGATTACTCATGTAGGATTTCAGAAATTTAGTGTTGAGGATGAGGCAAACATGGGCGTGTACATAAGCACATGTTATGTTTGTCAAACATAAATTTTTGAATTTCCAGAATTCGTCGATAATTAGCAGCAACTTCCATGCGTTTGGAAACTCAACAAGTCACACAACGCAAGTTTCTCATTGCAAAGGTATTTACTTATCCCATCCAGAAATTGGCCATAAAACGTACGTTATCATCAGTAAAATTGAATAACTACACGGTACACCGTCATCAATTTCCAATCGGAAATTGATGACGTCGAAGTTATTCAATTGATTCAAATAGTTGGTTAGAGAGCTTTGTAAGTTTCAATTGTGAAACTCACATAGCTCATAAACCAACTCTTTTCTTGAGTAACACTAATGTATCATCCATCAAATGACTATTTTAGAGGATGAATCGATGCAAAATATTCAACCATGGCAAATGTGTTTCCCCGTACTTTTTGTTCCATGTATCAACTCTTTGCATTGTGTATTCCATAAATATATTCAAATATCCAGTAACTGGCCTGTCAACATGGCGCATGTAAGTGTGACGTGCACTCTGACAACTGAATTCAATGAGTGTTGACAATCACCAAGCATATATACACAGCCCTTAGATTCAGCTGTAAACATAGGATTAATGCATAATGGTTGATACACAGTACAAATGTATTCAAAACATATTGAGAGTCTTCTTTCTTGTCTCTTGAACAATGCATCTGTAAATGAACAACACTCTGGTATTTTTTATCATTCACTGGCGTAATGGGATGTTTGCGTTCTCGCTTTTGTGTCGATCAAATCGTAGAATGGATGGCAAATACTGAAATTCAAAAGTAGAAGAGTATCAGAATACTATCACATTACTTATATAAAGTCAAACTCACAGGATGACGCCCATTTCTATCATGTCGCTGAACGATCTCTGTATTGATTTGCATCTGTAATGGAAAACTACCATGTTGCCACTGACCAATTATTACGCTGACAATTCGGGAATCTTACCAGACTATAAATTCATATGCCCTAAGATTTTCATATTTCTCACCATCTACATGTCTAGCATGTTTCAATACTAAAACATCGAATACAAGCCAGGAGCCGGTTTGGATACGCGGACTTATGACACAGGCGTAACCAAAGATGTCCGTCGTGCTCTCAATTCAACAACCAAAGCACTGAACACGCTAACGTCAAGAACAAGATGGTCGTTTGAAAAGGAACAAATGGAAAGTCTTTCACTTTTGAGTGTTAGTTTTTGCGGTGAGAGAAAAACTCATACTTCAACTCTTCTTGTATATATGCTGTCCGAACAAAATCTCGGGCCTCAGCGTAGTGGGGGTCGACCTTTATAATCATGAAGAGTGCTCGTATGGGGGTTTCATCCGGCCCGCACAAACTGTAGACGCATCAGAAACGTTGTAACATTTTCACCCTGTCTCCTCGTTGTGCTGATATACCAATGCTTATTGATAACTCTCTGGCTACATAAATTGTTCAAATTCACATAAGAAAAAAATAGTTCTTTTTAAAACTAAGAATACAAACCTTGAAAAAAATGGGAATTGAGCGAATTTACTTGTAGACAACAAACGAATTTTAGTGAAAGAAACTAGTAAATATAACACATGGCAAGCTTTCTCACTACAAGTTCTATTGTTAAGGTAGTATGCGCCACGAAAGTGAAAGACTTTTACTCAAATTTACTCAAGGAATCTTCCGACCATTCTCTTTCCAAATCAAGGATAAAAATTGCGGGTCACCGTGTAAATTCTGGTGGTAGAGAAACAAATTACCTAACATTTACCGATATTTGAAATTCAAAATGGCCGCCATCCCTATATGGAGAAAAATAAAATTTCGGATTTTTGAAAAAAGTAAGGTGAAAATTTTTCTTACACCAAGACTCCTAAAGTGAACCCACACAAGTGGTAGTTAAGAAAAGAATTGTAAGTTTGAGAGTCCAAATATCTGTCCCGAGGCGTATTCTACCTTAGGCAATGCAGGGATGGGCAAATGCATTTAGCATTTGGTGCAGCGGTGGTCCTGGTACCAGTCTAAACCATGAAAACATAACTAAAGCGGTCTAACAGTGTAATTTCCGAGCCCTACACACCCCTTAATCGTATAACTACATCATACTTATGGCGTATTTTAAGCTCACTACTGTAATTGTACCTTATTTCATCAAACAATGCAAAGAAAAAATATCAAAAACATCATATTGAAAACAACTGGAAATGTATCTATTGAGGAGCACTGTTTATCACAATCACCACCAAAAGAAATTCTAAACAAATATACACTGATTTACATGGAACCTACAATAGACATGAAAAAAAATCTTCATCATCAAGATTTGACTGAATTGTAGAAGTTAAATTTCTCAGTGAAGTATCACAAAGACAATAAGAGTAATTACTCTGCAAAATAAAATTATGGCATAACGATACAAACGTCAAAAATAGTTTCATTCTTATTTTCGCAATGCTTTTTTCTGAATGCAATTTCTGATGTAAAAGATTGCATAGGTAGATTACAAGTACTGATATTTAGATTGAATGGCATTATACGGACTGCTGACAGCGACAGTAAGATGTCTGTAGCTCTTAACATTGAAAATCGTGGCTGTTTAATACTGCAATTCCGGGATATGGGCCATGGATATACCCGCTCTTGAGAATTCGCCCCCATCTATATGATATACCAATGACTTTAAAACGAAAATAAAGTCCAAAATCCGGCAAAACTCCGGATGATTAACTTCATGTATTATCAAGGTACTTTGTCGTTGTATTTCCTGATGCTTTCACAAACACGGTTTCGAGAAAATTACATACCGGTTAAATTATCTCCTTTCCCGCCATCTAAATAGGCAACAGTGAGCTGCACGAGAGGAGAGAAACAACTTGGAACAAACAATAAACGTACATCCAAAAACGTTACCCGAAACATCCCCCGAGTGGCATCTCAAGCAGCAGTAGAGACCTATTCGGTTATTTCCTGTCTGTTTCGTGTACTTTCTGGATAGTTCTTGGTTCAGTGTACGGCAAGACTGTAGAATGTCACGGCGAGCAGATTCACACATACAAAATCTATTCGGTGTTCGTCAGTTTATATGATCGGGTATTTTTCCTCATGGCGTAATGTATGCCTGGCACCATATTGATCTCTTGAAATTGACTGATTAAATAAAGAATGCTCTTTTATGTTCCTAAATATAGCGATTTCCTTCATATTTTAATATAATTTATAAACCACTTATCCTTTGATGACAAAAGATTGCAAGTCGAACTTTGCTCTCCAGAAAAAGAAATGAAATGCTTTAAGACGACTCTTTGATACAAAGCAATGCTACGAAGACCGGGGATATCTGTCTGTTAAAAATAGAATTAAGTCGACCAATGAAACCTCTACCTTTAATTTCTGTAGACTTATCGGTTATATAGAAATATCTTGAGTCGTGCACTATATTTATTAACTATCTTTGATTTAAAAGTGTAACTTTGTAATCTGGCAAAATTTACAGAAATAAACATTTCTTTGAATAGACATTGCACATGAGTGTAACGGCCTATTTCAACTCATTTTACCGGCACGTGCTGATCATCACAATCTACATAGGTTGTAACTAGTAGCGAGCGTGACCTCGACTTTTTTGGGGTTGCCTTTTCATTAAGCAGCGAGTAATATAAAATGGATAGATTTTGGATATCATAGGAATTTTACAGTGTATTTGTGAAATTCTTTTCAGTCATTCACTGTAGAAAAATAGACGCAGCGAAAGTTAAATATATGAAAATATACACGCGTTTTAAGTTTTACTAATTCTTGCAGCGGTTTTTATTCCTTCCTGTTAATTCACACGATTATTACTTTTTATTTTAAGGCTTTTCTTTTCTACCTGAACAACTCTGCCATCTAATTCATTTGAGATTTAAATAGTTCATTGCAATATTTGTAACACCGTGAAGGCACGTTCTGATGATATCGTTTTTATTTATTAACAAATCGCTATTGATGCACTGCTAGTCTATTGCTTGTTTTCACTATTCGGCACTGTTGTTACGATTCAAGCTTCTCTCTGTCAGGACCTTTGGGTCTTTATTTTCCTTTTCAGCCTTGCTTTTGGATTCACTTACATCGCTGCTCAACGACGGAGAAGTTTGACTTTTGTTTCGACTGGTCGCCTCGCGTGTCTCCTCTGCTTGTATTTCCTCTCGTACAATTTCACTCGCTGCATGGTTTCCTATCTCCTTTAAAATGCTTTCTAACTTTTGAAGAGCTTCTATTTTAGAGAGCTTTTCTTGTTTTATTTCAACATGGAAAAAAAAGCTTAGAAGCCGATTTGATGGACTTTTCTGGTCGATTCCCGACCCCTCCATGGTATCTAATTGACAATGAGTCAGTCCGTATTGACCTCCAAACCCTTTCCAATCACGCCCACTACCACGTTTCACATCCAGTATCTCACAAAGTCGTCGCCATCGATCCGGACTGATGTTCCTGTCAAGTGGATCCCATGCTTTATTCCAGCGACGAAAGCGTTCAGCAATGCTGCCTCCTGTGACATCTGGCTCTGGCGCGACTTTGCTTCCCTGTCGAATATGAGCAACAAAAAATTTATTTAAAAAATCAAAACAAACAAACAAACAAAAAACAAACAAACAAATAAACAAAATAAATACGTTTATGTACGGTACATATGTAAATAAGCTCATCTGTAATTAGGTTTTACACATCTAATTTTTGTTGAGTCATCACCGTTGAAATTTCACTACTGAAAGAAAAATTGTTCTAGGGAACATCTAGGAAGAAAAAAAAACCGAGAAGAGTATAAATAATCTGCAGTAATTTGATGACTCCAAAAAAGTGATAAAACTCTGTTTCACAATCAGTTTGATTAAGAAAAATAAAGAAATCGACAACAATGGATGGAAGGTCGAATCAACAGCTCTTCCTATTAGGTTGTACAAACAGCAGACTTACGCTATCACTGGTCCTTAGCTCCAGTAAATCCATTGTAATTGTTTTGTCGGACACGTCAAGAGATACGCCGACGGTGCAGAAAAATGAATTTGGAAGATTGGCGTCGGGTGATTTGTACCTATAAGTGTGCTGACAACTTGCTACGCGACCTTCACCGGCAATATCGGCTAAATTGATTTCCTGAGAGAGAGAGAGAGAGAGAGAGAGAGAGAGAGATTTACTCATCCATCTTTACCATAAAATATTGTTTCGATGGGCACTTCATACTGGCACTCAAGGTTCTAAGACAAGTAATTGACCTTTTTAATCTAACAATTCTCTGGTGGTTAATAAATAAGTTCATAAGCCCCGTAAATTATGTTATTTTCTGAAAGCCTACATATAGGGAAAGTTTTGGTAATCACAGTGTCACCATTGTCTACATAACTATCACGTGACAGGTAATTTGCATAACCTTTCAAAAATCGGTTTCCCATATGTTTTGTCTCAATACTTCAAAATATCTGACTCAAACTTGCTGGAATGCAAGCTGTCACAACGCTCTTCCAAATTGTGTCTCGGATTTTTCATATCTTGCTTAGTTTTTATGGAGCACAATTTTAAATAAATCAACTAGGGTTAAATTCACCGCTCTGGAAGTTTTTCCGGCATTAAAAATGTTTTAGAAGGTTTAAAAAAATCTGAGACACACTTTCGATGATCCTTAGGACAGCTTGCACTCACACAAATTTCAGCCACATATCTCAAGGCAATGAAACAAAACATAAACCGATTTTTGAAAGGTTATGCAAAATTACCTGTCACGTGATAGTTATGTAAACAATGGTGACACTATGGTAACTAAAATGTTCCCCTATATCCAGGCTTTCAGAAAATATATAATTTATGGGGATTCTGAGCTTTTTAAGCACTAGAAAATTGTTAGCTTAAAAAGGCCAATTACTTGTCTTGGAACCTTAAGTATCAGCGATCGAAACAGACGATGGCAAATTTCAAGATGCTGCCGACATTCCGGTACTTTATTTAAATTTTATTTGGTCGCGATGAGCATATCATAGCATATCGCTCTTTTACCTCTGCACATGTTTTGAACACACACATTCTACTTGTTGAATTGTATGCCGTACCCAGCGTCTACAAGTAACCAAATTTCTGGCATTTCTGTCAGGATAAACACTAAACATTAACACTGAGCACGAATGATAAATCTTTGCACATTTTATGTGGGTACAAGGACATTTGCTTTACACTTTCAAATGTTGTTTATCGAGTAAATCCCTTCTAGAAAAATAAATTGCTTGCATCTTATACGACAAAGAGGGAACGCTCCTAGACTAGACATGTGGAGTTCAATTTACCTTGTGTTTGTTACTTCCCAATAGTTTCCATTCCTTATCTTCGATGTCATTAACTTGTACTTTCAATATTCTATCATGGCTTGCGACAAGATACGGTTGACGCACTGTCCACCTGACAGAATCCTGAAAAAAGCAGTTGCACGCGATCATTTCATTGGACAATAAGCGACATATGACAGTGAACTCTATACGTCATAGTGAGTATGGCTACTGTGAAAAAATGAAATCAAAGTTAAAGCGGGCAGATTGTCCGACAATACTATATACGTAAAATTGATAATAATATACATATTCATATATCAATACATGGAAGTTTTGTTTTCAAGCGTACAATATCAGTCTAAGAGCACAATACCGTCTATAACCATTTTCGTTTCTTCAGGACAATTATCCTACTATAGAAAATTGGTGATTGCAAGCCGTGCATCGAAATACATTGAAATATGCAGTATATAGGAAATTACCTGGCCGGCTTCATCTCCACCACACCAGGCGCCAACGTGGACTTGAAAGAACTTGTCACCTTCAAAGGCACCTCTACCACCGATTGTTATTCGTCGCTGAGCTTTCTCACCGTCCTTTGGGTCTGCTTCAGCAACGTAATCTGTGAAATGATCAAGGAAGAGGAACACCGAACCATCTTTCACCAGTACATCATTTACCTTCAGCTTTTCCCACTTGCTCTCCCCAGATTTTGTCATGGCGGTGAAATTCCAAGAATTCTCATCCACGGCGCTGTGCGGAAAGGAGAGCAGCACATCTTTTTTGAATTTCGCTCCATCTGGACCACAGTGCACGAGTGGAGTAAGTATTACCTTTCCTGGATGGATTTCACCGTACTTGTAGGCGGTAACATTGCAATAGACTGGTTGTCTCGTTCCATCTTCGACAGCTCCTGGTGGAATTGTCAGGATGACATCTTTGTTTGGTATTTTCAGGTAGCCACCCGCGCTGTCGAATACGCTACCAAAGAAGTTACCTTCGTTGAATAGTTCGCCGACTCTGCAATCGGCTGCGAACTTTTGAAACTTCACGACTGCCTTTCTCTCGGCTGAACGGTCTGGTATCTGTTTCGGTAGGAAAAAATGTTCCAAAGGCTATACACACAATAATCAGGACGTAAATTCACGTGGCCGTTTGGACTGGTTGTCATAGTCCGGTACATATATTTTCCTGACGGTCGTGGCTATTTAAGTTACTCTTTCTTACAGGTCGGTAATTTGTTCGGTGAATGTTGGTCAAAGTCGTTGTCAGTATTTACTACTATATGATACAAAACAATCAGAATTACCCGAGCGACATTACAACACTACCGATTTTTTTATTACAGCTATACAGTCTATCATTTACTATATATGAAGAAATGAAAAAAAAAATTACACCTTAATCTCTTCGTCAGTGTTGTTCAGCTCACATACTTAGATATCGTATATAGCTTGGTCGAAACAATTAAAACGATCACCATCTAGTACCACCTAGCTGCTTTGTCAATGTAAATTATAACCAAAGGTCCGAAGGGAAAATACAAAGCGCACTGAAACTTACGGGTAGTGGTACTCTTGCTAATCGCTGAAGAGTTGTTCTGATTACTCTGCTGATGGCCCCTTTGCATGTTGGGTTGTCGGCAAGAATTTTATTCTCTGGCGACATATTGTGTTCCCAGCTATTCTTCTCGATGCTACAGAGGAAACACCAATGGAAGGCTTCCCGATCCTTTGTGAGTAATTCATCGCTGAAAGGAACCGTACGTTGTAAAGTGTTTTGTTTATGGACGTCAAAGTGTAGTCACAGCAAACTGCTTCAATTAAATCACGTCAGCCACTAGTTTATTTGGAAAGTCGAAACAATTTCAACAACATGGCTGGTCAAATTAGGTCCCCGCTGATTGATTAACTGTGATATTAAATTCAATCATAAAATCTTAAGCTCTTTGCTTTCAGGTAGATTTTCTCGCTATAGGAGTTGCAATAATTTACCGTGCTCATCTATCGACATTGAAAATGAACATCCCAAGATAAAAATTGCTTTATCGAAAAAAAATTATCTAAATGTGAATACTTTTTGACCGGTATTTGCATGGGCAATGCTTTCAGTTGCGAAATTGATGATAGGTTCCTAGAGCAAGAGAGTCCTGAAGGTGCACGAGATCATTATTTGCGCCTAGAGCTCTGTTCAGAGATTAGGCGCATTACAAATGTACTTTATTATTATTATTATTATTATATTATTATTATTATTATTATTTTAGAGCCTAATATTTCAAGATGTGGTGTAATTTTAGCTGTGATGGCGTACAACGTAATACTACTTGAACATATCCGGTGATTTCAATCAGCTACTTGGAAACACAATTATTTGAAAAAAATTTAAAAAATAAATGAAATTGAAAAAAATGCATAAGCTACATTGAGCGAATAGACTGAAAATGATACTTTAAATTTGTCTGAGTGGAAAGTCAATTAGGTACTATATCTAGTGAATCAAATTACCTGTCTAGAATTGACAAACAAGTTATATTTCGGGCCCTATTTGTAGTAATCTAATAAGCGAAGTCATCATTACCTGTTCGACAAAGTGCTGAATTCGTTGTTTTCTGGTCGAAGAGAAAGATAACTAACTCTGCGTTATATATGGTGTCAATTATCCTCGGAGCACTTGTAGAAAGACACACGCTACTGGTGCAGCAGCCTTCGTTCTCCAAAGCCGAAGTCAGTTCTGATGGTAAACTATTATCTGTGTTTGACGATATCACTACAACGTCAAATCTCCCTAATCGAAAGAAAAGCAATATTTCGTTCAATGTCTAATTACATACCTTAGAGGAAACATCATGTAAAGTACAGCATCGAAAGAGTTATATGTTCACTTTTAATTTTTAGACCTGAGACAAATCGTTAATTTGAGCGTTGATGAGCGAAAATGTCCCAGAAATAATAAAAGATGTTGGGTATGTCTAATTTAGGCCTGTTTACAGAATTTACAGAAAATTATGTACTTTCAGCGTAATTAAAACGGATGGACTTACCAACTTCCTCTTGCACATGACAATGGCATTCACCACTGATTTCGAGGAGGGCACAGAATGCAACATTTTTCATGTCAGACTCAGTGTCCATACTCAAAGATTTCAAGACTTCGATCAATATTTTATCTCCTCTCATGCGTTCTGCATTGTCCCTGTCATAGCCAGCAACCATGACAGGTATACTGTGGATTTCACTGTCTCCAGCTCCCAAGGCTCTGGTGTTGGTCGGAAAAACCATGGTACATAAGAACATCGCCAAGACTAAAGTTTGCAAACAAAGCAAAAATAACAACTTTGTTGTTGTCGCTTCGGGCAAGATATATGAGACACTGGAGAACCTCATGAGGTGATAAGGTTTCAACAAAAGCGAAACCGGAAAGTTGTTCGAACAGAGCATAGGTCCTTAGCAGTTTGATGGCTACTAACGGCAAGCTACGGTTCTGCGACAGAGCTAAAGTGTACCCATGATGTGCAATGTAACTCACAATGGAGAAGGACAAGATCTCTATGATAGGTTCCGTACAAGATATGCCTTTCTGCAGCAGGTCTGTGATCGGGGACTGTGACAGAATTTCCGCATGTTCTCTGTATCTTGCAGAGGTAAAAAGTACCCAAGACAGCTGATATAACTCTGCTTTGAACCTGTAACAAAATATTTTAAAGAATTGCTTACTTGTTTCTTTTATTTTGTAGCAAAAATAAGTAGTTTGCAGGATAGTCTGTTTCCATTCCCTGAAGTGTCTGTATTGTAAATCTTCAAGCGACAAACGCACGTAAAAAACACGCTCTAGTAAGATAATCGACGGAACTCTTTGGACACAGCCTTCATTGTTCCGATAGTTTGACCCAGGTCACAAACTATAATGGCATGTGAAGTTATATGTAAAAACATGCTAACGTTTTACTTGATGGTACATACAAATATACTATAAAAAATAATTGTTTTGGACATGCTTGGTTATTATTGTTTTAAGTTTAACATTTAAAACAAATCAGTAGAGTAAAACTTGTAAGTTTAAATGGGGTGCTGAAAGGGTCATATAACTTAACGTGGTACATCGATTTTTCTATGTGTGTACCTATCCAATCCACGCCCAGAAAACTATTGTTTTCTATTCATTTTAAATCCACTGAAACAATGTGCTCTCTGCATATTTATCTCATCCGGAATGTATCTCTTTAAAAAGTATGTAATGCATTTACACAATAAACAGTCTTTTTAGGTTAAATTATATAAAGTTACGATCATTTGACCCTTACCTGTTGATATTTTTGTGGCATTTCTTCTCGAGACGACCATAGGTTTAACATTTCGATGAATGTCTTGAAGTTTTCATTTGAAAGTAAATCTCTGTTGAACCGTCTACTTGAACTACTCCATTGGCTTAAAGTGGAAAGCAATGCCATTAACTCCATGTTCATGGACGTTTCTTGTGTCTTTGTCAGTTCGTCTACGGCTTTCTTGCAAACCCTAGCAGCCAATTTTGGAGTATTCTGCATATCAACCATTAATCCTCGAATTGTGCGATTGCACTTGGAAAGCCCGAGTGAAATTTGTGAGAACGTAGATCTGCATACAAAGTCGGTTATCATATCCGAATTAACACCACTCTTTTCAGTCCCAACCGCCTACAGATGAAGCCCATATCCTTGCCAGTAATGTCCAAATTAAAGGTTTTGGAACACCTTCAGTGTAGGAAAGCATCGCTTGCAGTAATCTACATTCATATATTCGGTCGATGTAAGCCACATTGCTCGGCGCTGAAAAGAGTTCTGAGAGGACGAACAGGAGTTCATCAATGAGCACTGTTACACTCGAAACCTGTAAAAGAAAATTAGAGAAAATTTCTGCAACAATATATCGTAGGCGTCCACAAAGAGGCATCATGGGGCGAAATGTATGTATGTATGTATGTAGTATGTATGTATGTATGTATGTACGTACGTACGTACGTACGTACGTACGTACGTACGTACGTACGTACGTACGTATGTATGTATGTATGTATGTATGTAGCATTACCAATGTCTAAACATGATCTGAGAATTAACATGAACCAGTGTCTAGAGAGTATCTGGGGATAGCAAGTGTCTGAATTAGTCTTACATATATCTTGAATCGGTCAATGTTCTCTCCTCATTGCTGAAGATCACCATCAGATTCATATTTACGGTTCCTAAACTGCTAACCTACAGGAAAACTTAACTCCAGGAAGAGGGTTCATTTTCAATTCGTCATTCAATTTACGTTAAAAGTTTAAAATCTATAATATGTGGGACGCCTAATATGTTGTGTACTTATCATTTCTTAGATACAAATACTCGCACTCTATGCGGTATCTTCACGTTTAAATACTGATCTTTAGCCTATTAACGTCAAGTGAAATGATGTCAAGACCAACTTACCTTGCTCTTGTATATGCCCTTTACGCCTTCATCGGACAGCAAATAACTGAGTAGTCGGATGATATTGGAGTCAAAAACTCGCGCGAGAGTTTTCTGCTGTATTTAGCATACTGAGATAGCAGCTGTAAAAACGAACGTTTTTCAGGAATTCTTTGTATAAAGCCTTCAAGGCTGTTTGGATCAGTACTGATCATATTCTGTATATTATGTCGGATGAATTCTAAAGGGTCTTCTTCACTGATATAATCAGCTAGGAACACACATGCTTTCTCCCATCCGTCTGTTCTGTTCAACTTCACAGCAAAGAGAGTGAGGAATTCAGTTGTATCGGATAGATCAGAAGAGTTGATGATGGAAGGTAACTTCATCGAAGGCTTTTGCTGTCTGATCAATGGATAGGTGACAATGAGAAATGTCAGTGCCCATCGTTTGATGCTGATATCGATTTCGTGACCTACTTCAGCTATCATGCATATCAAATCAAGGGTATCGTTCATCAACTATTTTCTCGCCATAGCCGTGATATGCAAATGCAGTAGAGAGTACTAGGGCATAACTTACAAAGTCTTTTGCCTCCTATAAAGAAACAGACAATATTTGTGTTAATATTTTGACATGTAGATAAGCTATCATCCTCGCCTTAGCGCACCTGCAGAACATTGAGCTCAACGTAAATCACGTAACGTAAATTTTCCCAGGGGCCTCCCAAGCTTTGTGAGGCATCTTGATTCCTGAGGATTATTCAGATTTGTATGAAATTCAGTGTTGGCTAATTATTCTTCTGTATTGCTTAGTATGGAATGATAAAAAAGAAAAACGCCATGAATGTTACTTACGTCGTCAGTCTTAATGTCCATGTACACATCTCTCAGCATCACCTTCAGGAGTTCGGTTAAGTTAGTATTTGTCGACATCACAGCATCTACCGCTGCTTTGCTTACTATTGCTGTCGCTCCCATTGCTTGTACCAGATTCCACAGACGACGTCTTTCTGTTTTTGAGAGAACTGCAAGAGTATTTCCCTGATCATACCAGAGAGTGTGATCGCTTCGTGACAGACATTTTGTATAAAACCGAAGTCGGCGAGAAACTGCCCAACAACTGACATGATCTCGACTACATCTAATCCCAAGCGAAAAATACCCATATTCACAACTTCAACGTTTTTCTTCACTCGCTTGTAGCGTAAACTCAGTGCCTATGACATCTTTTTTCACAATTGTACGTAAAATGCCATCAAATACCACGCTTTCCCTCTGGTATAGATGTTCCAGGTCGAATGAAGTATGCGCCAGTACACCCTCAAAAAATTGTACTCCTTTAGATACTTCAGCATATTTTTCCGGTTGCATACTTCCATGAGCAAATCCAACAATTTTGTCGATTAACCATGCCAATTCTGCAAAAAATAAAAGCGACAACGCATAAGTAATGAATATACCGTATCTTGCGCACTATGAGTTACTGTAACCCTGTTGAAACACCATATTTTCTACCCTGGGTTGATAGCTCTGCTGGTGGACAGAATCGTCCCCGACGCTGTCTTTCGTCTAGTTTAAGCGATGTATTCAAAGCTTCGCTTCGATAAAGTTTGTATGCGATGTATGATAGTGAGCGTACGAGCGTGAGTGCTTCATTAACTCTGATATCGTACCATTCTTTTGATATTGGGATTTGGCCGAGTGGTTTTATCTGTGGCTTCTCCGCTAGGTGACTGGGTACCGTACGTTGTGAATTTGAACCCTGTTGAAACCACCATATTCTTTCACGGTATTATTTAATTATTCGGATACCAACAGGAGTAAATTCCCAATTACAGGCTCCGCAAAACATAAAAATATATAAAATACAGACAAACAAAATTAACGCAAAGGACAATTACAAAGAACATACAAATCATAAATAAAAATACGACGACTAGCAACGGGTATTGTTCAAGGCGTGAAGCGGTTACTTAAACCATCCATGTTTTTTCTCGCCTCAGGTAGCTCTCGCCTCTCTTTCCGAAGAGTGCCGAACACGCATCCTTCGGTAATTTTCGGATTTTCGACAATTGTTAAGCGAAAGTATGTTCGGCAAAGTTTGTGTTGTTGTTGTCGTGTGGTGGTTTTTGCGAAATTGCGTGTTGGCGAAAACAGGAGTGTTTGGAACTTCAGGAAAGTGAGTTTTTACCATTTTAAAAATTCCTCGCATATTTTTATGAATATATAATGGGTGTGTTTTAAACCAAATTGGAAAGTCTTTTATCGATACTGTCTGGTTTAACTCAATGGTTTACGGTCAGTCATACCGTCTTTTACACGTTCGTCGAGGAAGGACATGTTTATGAAACTGCTGGCGTGTTATGTTTCGATTGGCGTGAAGCAGTGTTTCTGCCCTGAGAGCTCACAAAGTAACTATGGTTGCTACGCGACTGGCAGTATGATGTCATCTCGTCGTATTTTCCGCATAATCCCGTGCAATTATCAACCACACACAAAATCTCCAAAACGTTTAACACCGTTGAAGCTCATTTTAATATGAAAAGGCCATAGTCTACCGAGACGACCATCGAACAAAAGGCTGCGTTGCTAGTCTGTTTTTCTATTTATCTGTGGCTAAAGTAAGTAAGGATGAATATGTCCTGTGTTCGAGACCAGACTTTCATTGGTTTTTGTCCTGAATGTATAAAACCAGCGATGGAAGCTGTCAAGACAGACAAAATTATTGAAGATAGATGTAGAGATTTTCTGAATAAATTCGAAGATAGACTAGAAGCTGTTGAGAAGAAGTAGCCAACAGAGCAACAAAAACACAAGTCAATAAGCTGGAAGTTAATATCAAAGAACTAGAAGCGAAAATACTAAAACCAGTGAGCGATATTCAAGAGGCAGGTGATAAAACGCAAATACTAAATCAACGAGGAAATAGTCAAGGCTGTATGCAGTAACATGAAGGACAGGATCGAAAGGCAAAATAATATACTCATATTGGTCTTGATGAAGCTGACAGTAACTTAAAGAAAGAAATCAAATCACAAGATGAAAAGATATCAGAAACATAATCAGTGAAATAAGTGCCGAGGAGACCAGCTTCACAACAAGACGACTTCGGAAGAAAACAACTGTAGAAAATAGTGGAAATACTGCAATGCGACCCCTACTCGTAAAATTTGAAAGGAGCAGGATAAAATAAAACTCATGAAAAATTTAAGAAGATTAAAGGGTAGTGACTACAACATAACTATAAAGGATGATATGTCAAAAGAAGATAGACGCAGAGACAAGGAACTGAGATCAGAAGCATATAAAAAGAAACCAGGAAAACTTGGACCTTCAAGTGTTTTATACAGTTCTTTGAGGCGAACCATGGAACAGAAAAGTTGTCAGAATAAAAAAGAGGGGAGAAAACAGAACAGTTTAAGATATGGTCATCCAATGCCGATGTTCTTACTTCAGGCAAAATCATCGAACTTAAAGCCAAAATAACTCTGCAATACCAAACCAGACATTATAGCTATATCAGAGGTTAGACCAAAGACACGCAATGTGGAAACTAACTTAGCTTCATACGGCATCGATGGATATGAGTGTGAGCATATAAATATCTTGGAGAAGATTGGCAGAGGAATGATCATCTATGTAAATAAGGATTTAGACTTTTCAGTCATCGATATATCTACAATGGTAAATACAGATATCAACGAATAGTAGCTATTGTATTAGAAGTTAAACTCTCGAAGGGTGATATTTTATGTTTTTGTTCCATTTATCGACATTCACTACTGAAGTTTCACCCAGACAAATGTGTCTGCATGAGAGTTTGGAAATCACATTTAGATAGGAAAGACTATATTATAACACGCAACATGCTCATTCCGTGTCGCGATCATGGGACTTATAAGGAGGACATATGAATATTTAGATGAAAAGTATTTTCTTTTACTTTATAAAGCTCTTGTAAGATCCCATGTTGAATATGCAAACCAAGTATGGGCACCTATTCTCAGGAAACAGGAAATAGAAATAGAAAACGTTCAACGCAGAGCGACAAATTTACTATCAGGCCTCAAAGATCTCTCTTATGAGGACAGATTACGGAAACTAAACCTACCCACGCTGAAATACAGACGTGTGAGAGGTGACATGATAGAGTTACATAAAATCTTAACTGGAAAGTATGACAGTGAAGTATCCAACGTCATCCGACTACATAGAACAGCACATGGCACCAGAGGGCACCTGTACAAATCAACAAATTCCTAGAGATGTGGACTTATGGAGTAGTTTGCCAGAAGCATTAGTAACAGCAAAATCAGTGCAAGTATTTGAAAAAAGATTAGATAAATAAATTAAATTTAATATTAATGAGGAGATACCTACTCGAAAAAACCAAACAGAGCTGACATTAGAGGCCAAATAAGCCTGTAGTCAGATAAGAACCTGTAAGTACCTGTAAGTAACAGCACAATTGTAGGGTATACAATTGTAGTTGCATAATAAGGGAACATGACGTATGGGGCCTGTGTAATCAATGTTAGTTCTTTTCGTGGTTTGTTCCGATATGGCCGCTAAACAGCTATATCCTTTGAGTTTTTTCTTATATCGAAAGTTGCGTCCAAAAGGATTCAATGGTAACTGGTTGATGACGTCACTGGCCAGATAGCCATCATTTAACCGAAAGTGAACCTGAACTATTTTCAACTCACATCTTAGGGATTTTAATATGATAAAATTACATGTGGTATTCAGTTTTAGAAAAAAATAGGCATAAGATATTGATAAAAAGCGGTCACAAAGCAAGGGCCGTAAAGATTTATCACATATTTTAGGATTGTATTTGGTTTTTACACAGACGCGGGGGGGGGGGGGGATTGTTTGGTGGAAATCGAGGGTGTTGATTTTTACGAAATCTTTTTTTAGGGGGGGGTTCAAATTTACAATCAATGATTTAAGGGGGTGACAAATTTTACGAAGGTATGTATAGGGTTGTGGAAAAGAATTTGACTTGGAATTTCACCGAAAAGTTGCTTGATTCACCATACTTTGAAGTATATTAGGAAACTATAAACAATGTTTTAAAATACAAAACTAGCTAAATATGTGTATTTATAGATTCTGTATTATTGATATTAATGTAATCGATTAGACTAGGGTGGTTGCGGGTGCATTTGCGAGCAAGACATTTGATTTTTAAATTTCACCGAAATGTTGATTCACTATACATTGTAGTCTATGAGGAAACTATAAATATTTTGAAAAAGTACAAAACTAGCTAAATCTGCGTATTTATAGATGCTTGATTATTGAATTTACTGTACTTGATAAGACTAGGGTGATTACAAGTCCATGTGTGTGCAAGAAATTGATTTTGAAATTTCACAAAAATGTTGAGATATCTCTGTACATTGTGGTATGCGAGGAAACTGAATATTTGTTTATAATACAAAACTAGCTTAATCTGTGCTTTATAAAAGTTTGACAATTAATATAAATGTACGTAATTGAAAATTATGTTTAAAACAGCAGATCTGAAAACAAATATGATATTGGAATTTCACCCAAGTAATTTACTGTATTTGTAAAATTTAAAAAGGATTCTTTGAAAGTTTAAACGTCAAATGAAAAAATCATAAGTCAGTTAAGGTATTGTTGATACGGACTGTGACTTCTGGGCGAGGGTCGCTGTTATTTGTGCTCGAAAATTGGGAGAGTCACTCTTTTTCTTGGAAACACTTTTGAAGGGCCAATTTTTCACCCCTGGGCCATAGGGTGCAAAGGGTTAGTGAATAAAATCTGATGATAGTTTCGTCGCATCAGAGACTGACTACGCATGTGCCTATTTAATATACCGTATATGCGTGTAACCGGAAGTGTGCCACCCGTCTAAATTCATGGCCGTCAAATCATTCATTGAGTGCTGGTTAAGAAACAAATACGGAACATGCAAAGTGTTGTTTTTTGATTCCGCATTAATAAAATATATCGCTGCCATTAGCCAGTACTTATTATTTTCAATCTCGTATTTGAAACAAAACACCGTTACCATCACGCTTAAAAACAGACATACGAGAGAACACTACCATGCACGCGAACGAGGACTCACGCCAAGAATGCAGGAATTACTCACATTTAGAAAAGCATCCCCTGTGTGAATCTGATGTAAATTGATAGTGTTCAGACAGAAAGGTTTCCACCTTGCAATACTGTGCTTTGGCCAGTACAGTTGCAATGGAAACGACAATGACGGCATAATACGTCCTTCATAGAACACAGTGGGTTGCTATCTTGGAAAATGCAAAATGTTATGTACAAAAATTGCAATTTTATGTCCAACTTTTTGGCGAGTTAAACAGGAAATCTATACCTGCCCGGTTATTATGAATCAAACTAATATTGGTTGGCCACGTAAGCACAGACTTTGCATCTTCAGACGAAAATATAGCTAATTACAACCTCTGGCGCAACACCAAGGGCTGAGCCCTATGTGATATCATACGTCATTTGTTTACCTGTAGAGCTAGTAGAGCAAGTACGTACACCAACGAGAAACGAATCGTAAATCTAGGAGTAGGAAAGACGGCGAGGTGTATAACTTATCCTAAGTTGCATTGCATCGGCTACGAGATGCGATCATCGGCAAAAAGTTCGATTTAAAGGAATATTTGCCACAAATATTTGGAGGATTTCGCGGTAAATGACCGTGAAGCTAAGGGCGACGGATGACGGCTATAGGCTTAGCTAGCTTATCTGTCGCATGATCGCACTCTATCTGATATACATTCGCTTCACTTCAATTCTTTCAAAATGCGTCATCTACAGCGTGCAAAGTGTGCCTGGACGCGATACGAAATTTATTACACAATTTAATGTGATGGCGTATTTTCCCATAGAGTTACACAGGAACATGGCTCGAAATATATGATAAAGATTACAACAGTCAGATATGTTTTAGTTTTGCTCAGGACGTGCGGACACTTCGCTCTGAAGCTATAGTGTACTATATTGCAAAGCAAATTAGCAAGCATGTTTACATAATAGTGCATCGTACTTGAGCCAAAGATTGATCAATTGAACACAAACAATTGTGTCGCCAAACAATTTGAATTGTAATATGTAAGTGATTGTGCACTGGTGATTGCCCTGATCAAGACTTATTTCGAAAATGTGGCAGCCTTAAAATTAACTTATGTACGAATGCACCCGATAGCGCTTTAATTGTCCTTGTGTCATGTTTGCAGTACTACGTTTTAAAAGGGGTTAAAATGAACTTCAATAACTACCTCATTCTCAGAACCTATATAGGGAATCTGTTCCATTAATAGAATCCTCTGGATGATCGGGATTATTCCTTTGTTACATAGCTCGTAAAGGAACTTCGTGCTGCCGACAGCAAAGTTGGCACAGGTTTCACTGATAACGCTACATCATTCCATTCATTGGGATATTTATCAGTCATTACTATATCGTAGAAATTCTTCTTCTTGGACCTGCAAACATTGTATAAACCATGTATAGACTAGGTAAAGTCGAGCAAAAGCCGAGATACACGACAGACGAACATTCCCTATTGTCCAAACTCAGAAAGTGTAGACAGTAGGCTGTATTATCAAGCTGAAAAGATTGCTTAACACGGCAAATATTTCATGTCGTTTCTTGCACAATTCGACAAACATTCTACCACCTACATGCACATTAGAGAATGACAATAATATCGCCATATAGCCATCTGAGAAGATTGAGAGGTAAGCTAAAGGGTCCGTACTTCCTAACATTTGAGCGAGCGAGCGGGATGGCAAATCAAGCTTTTAATTAGCATAACTTTCATAAAATGTTTGGATGTCATTCAATGTTTCAATGTTTTTCCTTACGATATGCATGCATATTGTGGTGGGAAAACTTCATTCTCACAATGCCGACAAAGAAAAGTATCTTTAATAAACGAAAGCAGTTTATCCAGTAAAAAAAAACCCCAAAAACAAAAAAACTCATAACGACATATACAAGAACGATTGACCTTCATGACCTATTTCTCAAACCTCCATTCAGGTAACATCAAACTAATTAAAAGCATTGTTCTACATTTCGCAACGGTTGTATATCACCCTAAAACACGATTGGAACTAATTTGGGATAATTGGATCCTTGCATATTTCTCAAAAGTATTAGATGCCATATAGCTGAATGTTTCACCATTACAATATACTCATAAAAACAAGTGTATTTAACTTAAAAAGAAAAGCAGATGAGCCTACATTTGCAGATTAAACCAACATCACTTTACCATCCAATTACCCCAAATTAGTTCCAATCGTGTCATAATTATATTTTGGAGGGAAAGTTATCAAAAGTATAGTTTCTTTTAAAAAAACATCGAGGAGAGAGTTTTGAATTTTTCTTTAAGTATCTGTGGTTGAACAAGCTACTCACATTGCATATATATTTCTTGCAAAGAATTCAGCTGCAGCGATATCGCGATTCTGTTGCTGGTCTGTTGTTGTGGTAGACTGTAACAGTACAGGAACAGGAATCTCAATCTCCAGGTTAACCTTACCATCCCAAGAAAGTGATGTCAATATCTTCAACAGCTTTGCTGCCTGGGCTATATTCGTATCGCCTGAGCTGCAGTAGTTTTCTAAAGCTTCCTGAAAAGGTTGCCTGTCCCGACTATTGGTGTACGTCTAGCAATGTTCACCAGCGTTTTCAAAATATATTGTACCGTTTCTGAGCGCAGCTGAAACAACAAGAAATCAAACATTTTAAATATTTTTCTAGTAGTCATAATTAACATTACAAAGCTGTTTAACAAGCCTATAACAAGTAATAATACTTACTTGACTTTCCGTATGTTTGGACACAACAGTGGCATTGTTCAGTACGTCAACACTTGCAGCTGCAAACCAGTTGCGATCATGTGAGCGATAAAAATGCTACTGTCTTCAGCATGAGATGTCAGTTCTAGGGAAACCTTATAAGTTAGCTGCAGCACCTTCCACCCATCGTCAGTAAAGGACGTGACTAGCTGCATCTTTCACCCTGGTGGTAAGGATCCCAGTGAGTTATTCTGAACAAGGGCATCGCGAAACGTCTTCCGGGTCTGTGCATACTTTTCTACTAGACTAAAAGCTCCTGGAGGTGTTGTACGATGTTAGTAGAACGTGTCCTCTTAAGACTGGAAATTACTTCTTCAAGCTCTTGCTCTGCTCTTTTGTCAGTAACACTGCCCGCGATGGCTGTTGTCTTGGAATACCCTTCTCCAATTAGGTTCTTAAGGAATCGGCACAATCATAGCTGCCGCCTAGCCCTGTTAGATGTTCGCCTTTTCCGGCAGAATAACGACTGTCGGTATTACGACCTGCTCCATGATGAAAAAACTACAATTACTATTGGGGCGGCTGCTCAGAACACGATTGGAACTAATTTGGGATAATTGGATTTTCATATTTTGCAAAGTGTAAGGTGCCATATAGCTAGAATGTTGCAATAGCGCAAATAACTTATAAAAACAAAACAAGTATATTATACAAAAAGCAAAGCATACATTTGTAGAATCGACATTACTCCACCATCCAATTATCCCCAATTAGGTCCAATCGTGTTTAAGGTAATTTAGTCTGCCTTTCTGTAACACGTACCACTTTTCTATTATAAGATTCTGAACGATATATGTTAAGAACAACACTTTTCAAATAATCTCTCTCCGTTTGATACGTGATACGAGAAATGGGTGACTTTACGTAACAATTCTACGTTTACATTGCTTTCTCCGGGTTTTTATCTTTTATTGGAGGTCGACGATATATTTTTCTTTATCTCATTTCACAGGTTTCAAAAATACTAAACAAGATAACCATTTCTCAATGCAAATACAGCAAACGGCAAAATCGACATAAATAATCCACAGAGAATAAATTAAGTTATATTGACAATCATTTACAGACCTGAATCTCCTTCGACCGTGAAACCGTACTTTCGATGAAATTTTTCTCTCTCGCCGTCGGTACTCTTTTTAAATTGGTATACCCTATAGGGTTGTGTATCATCTAAGTGTGTGTGTGAGTGTGTGTTTGTTGAGAGAGAGAGAGAGAGAGAGAGAGAGAGAGAGAGAGAGAGAGAGAGAGAAACGCATCACTGACATTTAGAAACAATCTGTACCTCTCTATCATGATGATAAAAACTGAATGAAAGATTTGAATCGCTTGAAATTAAAGAGCTGAATTTACACTTAAAGTCCAACTTTCTTTACAAATACGCTGTTTTTCTCACAAGACCGTTTATTTTAGTTTTTTGGAGATAACATAATGTGACTATAGTGTACAAGAGGCCTTATAATGAAATGGAAACGTATCCATAAAACAATGAAATTGCATGTATTGGCAATAAATCGGCAATAACATGTCTTTATGTATCAGGTTAATTCTTTAAAATTCCCATGGCAGTGTTGATGATAATATTTAAAACGTTAATTTTTGAATTAACCCGTTATAGAATGCAATTCAGGCATGATAATACGCCATACATGATAAGATGCAATGTCGTCCAATGTATGTTTAAAGTATGTATGTTTCAATCTCAGTGGTAGGTCAGTGTACTGAAAGCATAACTGCCATCACCACACAAGAGATCAACAAAACTACTCCGAAGCAGCATCACAAATGAATAACTAAGACATAAACATATATATACACCGCACTGCGAATACAATGATCGAACTGTAGAAAAATATTTTGGCTTTGGGCTTGACAGACGCTGAAGCTAGCAATCACGAAATGACACGCAAATCGATAAACATCCGTGACGTCACTGTGACTGGACGCGATAAAAACTTAAACAATTACCCTAACTACTGTAAGAGTTAACTGAGGTTTAATGGCTGATGATTGTTATGGGACGGTTGACAGCAGTGAAGACAATATAATATCCGGATCCTTTAAAAATGTACAAAATAGATATTGTCACGTAGCGTGGTTGTGATGTGTTGTCGGATACGTACACTCTTTGGCGTGGAACGTCAGGCAGTAGAGACGGCAACAGATACGCAAATATCCTCTAAGTCGTAGCACTTTGTTCAGCTGAGTAACATAAGTTACACGGTAAAACTTGTATGTCTCACACTAGTTTAATAATAGGCGTCGGTAATCGGGCGTCGCAACAGGTTCCCAACAGGTTCTATAAAGACGTGGTCCACAACAGTCAAACAGACTGGGCTTCTAACTAAAGTCGGTACGTCAAAATCTCAGAGCATCTACATCTCTATAAGGAATGCGTCAAGACATAAAGTGAAGTGAAGTGTCTCTCTCTGTCTAGAAAGTATACAACTTAAATCGTCTCTAAATCTGCATATTGTCATGCCTTTGGTAATGCATCTATAATGAGGAACGTCACTCAAATCTAAGTATAAGGTTACCAGGATGGAAGTATCTCTCAACGCCGAGCATGGCTAAAGCTATCTGTCAACATAGCGTCTGGTCCAATGTTAATGACTTAAGGCAGTTGTCAAAACAATACGTTCACTAAGAGAGGATGAACGGTTACTTCAGAGGTCACGAAAATAAACAGAGAGAGGATTCTCACGATGCACCACAAGCAGGGGTCACTGTCGGTCATTCATTGCCGGTCATACAAACTAAATTCAAGTGATAAAATATTAAACTATCGAGTGGCTACGTCACAATATTTTGTTTGTGTCTGTGTGCATGGTTATTAACTCATTTGTTCACATATGGGGCCAATGTCATATCGACGTCTGTGTCTGTATGTGTGTGTGTCTGTGTGTGTGTCTGACTGTCTGTTGGCGGGATATGCCAAGAACGGCTGATAGTATTGAAATGAAATCTTATGCGTAGTTTCTGTTTAAGTATAGCAAAAACTGATCAGTTTTGGTGGGTTTGCTCGCATATTTTGCTCGTAACACGTCTAAGACATCAAGGTCTGTCTATGTGCTTTCTGTTTGTGCGATATCTCAAGAACAGCTGATATTATTTTGAAAAAATCTCGTACATAGCTTCTGTTCAGGAATAGCAAAAACAGTTTTTGGTGGGCGTGGTTCGCATTTTTCTCAGATGCATAATTAATGATTTAAGGGAAAGGGGGTATACTATTAGCTAATATTATTGATAATCATTTAGCATTTTTTATAAGTATTTACTAATTTGCATATTTAACGAACTTTCTTATTAGATATCTATATCTATAATTCTATAGTCTGAAGCATATCACACAACTAACACAAGGGGTCCTCAAGGACGGAGATTAGCAGCGTAAAAGAGAAGTTCAAAATTTTGTTGGAAAAGTTACAAGAAGGAGAAAAACATAGGACCAAAGTCCCTGAAGCTACTATAGACATGGATAAAAAATTAAGTATATCCTGACTGTATGAAATTATCTCACAAAGGTCATCCTAGGGACCTGTAAACCAAATATAAAGCTGTCTGACCAGCGGTTTTGAAAAAACAAGCGACCCAACAGTCGACAGAGCTCTGCTCTGTTATGTAGACAAATACTTTTTGTGACACATATTGATGAAGAAGGTGGATATCTTTGATAGCTCATTTGAGGATGGCCTGACCAAAAATGGCAAAATTAGCTGCAAAAATACAAAATTGAAGATTTCATCATAATTTGAATATATTACATTAAGATAAAGCCTAGGAACCTGTATACCAAATATCAAAGCTATCAGATGAGTAACTTTTGAGAAACAAATATTTTGACCAAAATGGCAAAAATTGACCCAAAAATACAAAAATTGAAGATTTCATCAAATTTCAATATATCACACTAAGACAACCCCTAGGAACCTGTATACCAAATATCAAAGGCATCAGACAAGTAGTTTTTGAGAAACACATTTTTTGACCAAAAATGGCAAAAATTGCACCAAAAATACAAAATTGCAGATTTCATCATATATTCAATATATCATATTTAGTTCATCTGTAGGAACCTGTATACCAAATATCAAAGCTGTCAGACGAGCGGTTTTGATGAAATAAAGTTTTGACCAAAAATGACAAAAAAATTCCTTAAAAATACAGATTTGCATATTTCATCACAATTTGAACAAATCTAAGTTAGGTTATCCCTAGGGACCTGTATACCAAATAACAAAGCTGTCTGACCAGCGTTATGAAGAAGAAGATTTTTTACCAAAACGCCTTTTTGGCACTACGGTAATTTGCATATTTCAACAATATCAAAAAATAAAAAAAATAGTTTCTCATAATCATATTTTTCATCTACACACAAATATTAAATTAGCAAGTACTGCGGTTCTCAAGATATTTGAGTGGACGGACGCCTCACAAACGGACGGACATACATACATACATACATACATACATACATACATACATACATACATACATACATACATACATACATACATACATACATACAGACTGACGACGGACGCCGGACAGATACCCATCCCAATAGCTTCTTTAGGCTATGGTCTATAGTAGCTAAAAATGAATATAAGTGCAGAATAGAAAAGGCTTCCACACAAATAATACGCATGACACCTGGCATGGAGTAAAAACAATTAAAGATCTAAACCGTCGACGAATAAACTGAAGAGTTCCAGAGGAAAGATACTAACTTGATAAATTTTATGCGTAATTTGATAAAGATGATAATGAACAGAAATTTGCTGATGAACGTTATGCTTAGATTATCAAGGTGGGGACAAAAAAGCAAATATAGCAATAAGTTTGAAAGTGTATTTGTTGACTTCTCAAGTGCGTGTATGTACTACTATCTTGCTAAACTTGTTAATGAGAGATTTGAAAAAAATTCTGCCAGTAACCAGGCAATTAATCTGTTGGGTTGCAGATTTTGGTAGGAGACAACAGTTTATTGACGTAAATTAGATGCGATCGCATGTGCGATTGGCAAATACCGGCTCACCGCAATGCTCAATGATGTCATCGTTTTCATGCACCATTTTAGCTCACGTGTTGACACGTGAGCTGATGTCGTAGCCATGTCTGTCTGTCTGTCTGTCTATCCGTGAGTGTATGTATGTGATTGTCTGTCTGTCTGTCTGGCTGGTTTATCACAATACATCAAAACGCCTAAACGGATTTCAGTCAGATTTGGTAGACAACTACCGTATGCTAATGGACAAGAACTGATTAGAATTTGGTTAGTGTGGCTTGCATATTAATGAAGTTATGAATATCATTTTTCATATTATGGTCTCCTATGGATACAGTAATGCAGTGTAATATATATATCAAGAAATACTACAAAAAAGTTCACGAAATGTTTCAAGATGACCAGAACATTATAATGATAGTATGAATGTCATGTCAATTATCTGCTCATTTGCATATTTAGTGAACTTTTGTAATTAGTAGATAACTCTGAAATTCCTGCACCAAATTGAGATACTTATACAATATCTATTGTACTTTAGAAGCACTGGGCAGTGTTAAGTTAATAAAAAGCTAATTTGCATATTTAATGAAGATTTGTAATTAGTTATATAACTCCTAAATAACTGCACCAAATTTGATGAAATCTGCTACAGATACTGATCCGACAGATGTTCGACTGTGTTGTGAAGCAGTTAGTTGTGTTAAGTTAATTTAGGGTTCATTTGCATATTTAATGAAATTTGTAATTAGGTATATAACTCTGAAATTACGGCACCCAAGTCAGTGAAATTGGGTACAGATATTGTTTTGATAATATCTAATTGTACTGAGAAGCATTTGGCAGTGTCAAGTTAAATAAATGGCTCATTTGCATATTTTATGAAGATTCGTAACTAGACATATAACTCCGAAATAACTACAACAAATTTGATGAAACTCTGCTGCAGATACTGATCCGATAGATATATGACTGTGTTGTGAAGCATTTAGTTGTGTGAAGTTAATTAAGGGTTCATTTGCATATTTAATGAACTTTGTAATTAGTGATATTACTCCAAAATTACAGCATTAAATTTGATGAAACTGCTACAGATGTTGATCTGATAATCCTTAATTGTGCAATTGAAGTTGAGCAGTGTCAAGTTAATAAAGCGCTCATTTGCATTTTAAATGAAGTGTTTTAATTAGTGATTTGACTCCGAAAGTACTGTGGGATTGTTGATAAAACTTGCTACAGATATCGATCTGACAACTATCTGATTGTTCAGTGAAGCGTACAAGTAAAGCAAGTGAGCACATTCATTTCACATCTGCTTATATCTGACTGCACTCCTATTCATGCGGACAGTGAAGAATAAACTTTACAAAATTTGTTGAAAAGGCTTTAGATATCATTACAGCAAATCAGGACAAAGTTAACAAGCGAGAACTGTAGCAACTAGTAGGTCAAAGGCGACCAAAGGTCTCCCAAAACACTTGGAAAAAAATCGGTTCCATACATACTACTATGCAGAGACTCTAAGCTGTAGACCCTGTAGTTTCTGAGATACTGAAGTAGTCGATGGTTATGCAAGGTCATCTAAACAAATTCGAAAATATTTTAGTGCAATATCTATAAATTCCCAAGAGGAACACATCCTGCAGCCACAGTAGTTGGTGAGATACATTTAAAGATATACTGTCACCTGTTCCAATTTTGCTACAGTTACCATGGAAAGAGAAAATCTAACCAATCACAGAGTAAGCGGATGCCGCTTTATAAAAACATCGCCCTCACATGGGTGTTTTGAATACGAAGGGACGCCCCTTTGACCATATATGGGCATATTTAGATTACGGATGACTGTATACCTTTAACGAGGGCAAAGGTCACCAAAGGTCATTGAAATGATCGGGACAAAATTGGCCCATACCTACCAGTATGTAGCAGAAACAAAACCTGACCCTTCAGTTGGTAAAAACGCAAAAATAGGTCAAATTCACCGAGGTCATTCAAAAATTTTGAAATATGTTTGTCAAACATTTAGCAATATTCAATCTGACAAAATCTGTAAACATAGTAGTTACTGATTTTACTGAAATGCGTTTAGGTAGTTCAATAGTCGCTGATGGTCATCCGAAAACTACTGTAAAATATTGGTCCATGCATATCAGTATGCAATAAACACAAGATCTTTTGACCATGTAGTTGCTGGAAAACACAAAAGTAGATCAAAAGTCATCCAAAGTCATCCAAAAAGTTAGGGAAATTCTTTGGTCTCCCCAATATCCAATAAGAAACAACCCACCTTAAGCCCCTGAAGTTGCTGAGATACATTAAAGTAAACCAAAGGTCGCCAAGGTCTTCAAAAAAGGTATGGAAAAATTTCTCCCTTACATTCGAGTATGTAACAGAAACGAACCTGTTGGTCAATTACTTGCAGAGATACACAGGAGCTGGTCAAAGATCTTCCAAGGTCACTCCAAAAAGTTTTGGAACTATATATGTTGTCTGCATTTACCAATATCCGATAGGAACAAAACGTCTAGCCCCTGTAGTTGGTTGATACATTTAAGTAGGTCAAAAGTCACCCAAGGTCACCCAGAACGTCTGGAAACATCTGTATCCCATACTTACATTTTCACGAATGAACAAAATCTCTAGCGCCATGTAGGTGCTGAAATAAGTTTTAGTCTGTCAAAGGTCCTCTAACTAGATGAAATGCCTTCCGAAAAATTCCAAAAATTCGACAATCTATATTTTGATTTGCTGCTGACATATATCATTGTGTGTAACGTCAATACGTATCCTAAAATAGTTACATTACTTAATTAATGAAATAATGAGTGAACGAAATTCTAGTTAGCAGCATATTGTCGTCTTTTTCGAAATTTCGTTCACAGATTTTATCAATTATTTTATTTTCGGGATGCGCCAATTCCTACCAATAGTAAAGAGAGGCAGCGTAAACGTTCACAGTTGGCTTAATGAGCCTGAGGAGTATGCTTCCATTTCATGCCTGCGCGCTCTTTTCCCCGTAATTTGTTTTCTGACCTGTAATTTTTCATGCCCTTATTTTGTTCATGTAATATTTTTCATTTCTGTAATTTTTTCCGTACCTGTAATTTTTTCGTAGCTGTAATTTTTATTTCATGCTTATATTTTATAGCTTTTGTGACGTTTGAACCTACAACAGCAGATAGCTGTCAGCCTTGGTCAACAGCATACTCTTCGCCCCGAGTTTGACATTCCTGAACCCTAAACAAATCACTTATATCTATGTGCTCTACTCAACTGACCTTATGCCGACAGTATTTTATAAACTTCACGCTGAAGACCGTTGTTTTCGGCAATATGCTACTTAAAGAGGTGATGGGTGCTATGTATGCTGTCGTCATCAGCCCTGTCAACACATTTCCGATTTCAGGCATGAATTGAATAAATACTGTTGATTCTGACCGCGTTTGATAAGAAGTTGAAGATTCAAAGGTCATAAAACTAAAAAATTGGTAACCAATTGACAGGATGTTGCCAAACATTTTTGCATCCTTATAACAGTGACGGATTATCACCTGTACCATATTTCATAAAGTTTGATGCAGTGCTTCTAGATTTTCACCCTAAACAACAAAAATTCATCATGTAAATGCAAATTAGCAATTAATTTAAACAATACAGCTATGTTTCATTGATTGTACTTAAATACTATGATCAACATCTGTAACAAGTTTCATCAAATTTGATGCAGTATTTGTGGACATATCACTCTAATTAGGAAAGTTCATTACATTTGCAATACAAATTCATTAACACGACACTGATAATGTCTTTATTCACTGTTAAAGCAATGTGAGCTTAACACTGTACCAAGTTTCATTAAATTTGATGTTGCGTATTTCTTGACATATCAGGCTAATTATGAAAATTCAATAATTGACAAAATTCAGCTACATGTCATGAAACAAATTAATGTGCATATGTATGACGTAGGTCAATGTCCTTGTACCAGCTTTGAATAAAATCGGTCGAAACGTGCCCGAGTTATGGCTCAGGACTGAAAAATTGTAACAAAACGGCCGCCATGTTGCAATATTGATTATATCGTAAAACAAATTGACGTGCAAATGTATGACGTAGGTTGATGTCCTTGTACCGACTTACAATAAAATTTAAAATTAAGTAAAACTTAAAATAAATGATATTGTTGCAAATATGTCTGAGTTATGGCTCTGTTCATGAAAAAAACGTATGCATTGGATTGTGAACCATAGCATACAAACTTATGATATAGATTAATGTCCTTGTACAAACTTTGAAAAAATATCGTTTGATAATGTCTGAGTTATGAAAAATCATAACAAAATGGCCTACCAGGCAGCCATATTGCATCGGATCGTGAAACAAATTGACATGCATATGTATTACATAAGTCAATGACCTTGTATCAACCTCGAATAAAATCGGTTGATGCGGATATGAACAATCATAACATAGTGGCCGCCACGCAGCCAATGTATTTGATGTTACCGTAAAAAAATCAAAGTGCATATGTATGACATAAGTCCATGTCCTTGTACCAACTTTGAATAAAATCGGTTGAGACGTGCCTGAGTTATGGCTCTGGACATAAAAAAATGAAACAAAATAGCCACCACACGGCCATATTGAATCACATCGTGAAACAAAACCACGAGCATATGCATGACATAGGTCAATGTCCTTGTACCAACTTTAAATAAAATCGGTCGAAACGTGCCTGAGTTATGGCTCCGTACATGAAAAAAATCGTAACAAAATGGCCGCCATGCGGCCATATTGGATCATATCATGAAACAAATCGACATACATATGTATTACATAAGTCAATTTTCTTGTACCAACTTTGAATAAAATTGCTTGATACATGTTTGAGCTAAGGCTCTGGACATGAAAAATCGTAACAAAATGGCCGCCAGGCAGCCATATTGGATCGTATCATGAAACAAATCGACGTGCATATGTATGACATAGGTCAATGTCCTTGTACCAACTTTGAATAAAATCGGTCGAAACGTGCCTGAGTTATGGCTCAGGACATGAAAAAATTGTAACAAAATGGCCGCCATGTGGCCATATTTGATCATATCGTAAAACAAATTGACGTGCACATGTATGACATAGGTTGATGTCCTTGTACCAACTTACAGTAAAATCGGTTGAGATTTACCTGAGTTATAGCTCGGTACATGAAAAATCGTAACAAATGGCCAACCTGCAGCCATATTGGATCGTATCACAAACCTAATCGACACGTATATATGACATAAGGGGTAATCCTTGTACCAAGTTAGAATGAAATCACACAAGGCATTTCTGAGATATCTGCGTGAACGGACGGACGGGCAGACGGACATGACCAAACCTATAAGTCCCCCTTACACTGTCCATGGGTACTAAAAATACCAGGTACGGATAAAAATTACAGGTACGAAAATATTAGAGCATAATAATATAAAAATTACACGTACGAAATGAAAAATGTAAGGTATGACATAAAAACATATCCCATAGCCTCATTAAGTCCCCGTACTATTCAGACATGTAGGCGGAGCGAACAAAAATATCTTGCGATGAAGTGCCGCTGCAATCGACGTAATGACGTGGCGTTAAAGCAGGAAAGTTTTAGTGGAAGAAAATAGGTCTGGACAAATCTTGAGTTGGCGTCAGATAATGCGACTACATGTTTAATGAACTAGAGCATCGAAATAAATCATTAGAGGAAACCCTTTATTCTAATTAGTATGGGCTGAAGAAACTGGCCTTGAGCTGCGTGGTGCTATAGCAGGAGGAAGCTTTCCAAAAGGAAAACGGCGATTTTGTTAATTTGCCGACGTTTGGCAAGTCTACAGTGTACCTGACTGCTACATTTTATTTCAAACACTTTGACGACAAAATGCTGTAGTATGAGAGAAATCCGAGCAGGAACGACTGTACTTTGACCGTGTTTGTCCGACATCTCTACATTTTGCTCAGATCAAACGAAGCTCAACCCTTTGGCGTCTGTCAGCTGCCAATGAATCTGTCACACACGGCATCGCTTTACTGATCACCGTAGATTTTTACCAGACTGAGTCAGCTGCTGAATATATTTTCGGAGCTGACAATGTGGTTCATCGATGGGCACAACAAAAATACAATCCATTTATCAGTGGTCCAAAGTACATTCTGACTTCATCACATTCCTGGAAGTTGGTCTCCGCTAAACCTCGTAACCTGTCCTTGTGGACTGGACAGAAATTATAGGGAGGGGGGGGGCTGTTTTTTAGAATGACGCTGTACGAACCCTACATAAGTGTTTGCTAGAAAACGAGTGACCCTCCCTAATTTCTTGCGCAAAATACGTGACCCTAGGCCTCCCCTGTATGGCACAATCAATATCAATAACACCTTATTTTACGTAAAATTCCTCAATTGACCTTTGACCTTTCAACAAATACTTTTTAAGATTTACAAATACATCCTTTGTGCGAGGTTTCAAGTATTTCGATAAAAAAGATCACATTTCACAGTACATAAATCTACCAACTACTTTATGTACAATTGGCTATTCAATATCAAAAAGGGACAATAGCCGCCATGTATACCTTCATTATTCGGGCCTCATAATTACAGAGAGCACTATTATGATTTATCTGAAAATTGTCCTTGGAGCCCTTCGAAAGGAAACAGATTCAAATGTTTAAATCATCGAGCTGTTGTTGACTTCGAGAAGAGCCTCGCGGATACAGTGAAGAAGTATGCATAATGCTGAGACCAGACGCTTCATTGTTTCGCCACAACTCATGACAAGCACACTCTTGAACAATTCAACCTCCAGCGTTATTATATAAGAGTTAAAGCATTATGGGCGAGGTGGATTTAGAGTGGAGGGAGTGGTAGGGTGGCGCAAACTCATTTTATCGCCTCCTTTGCCACGGTATGGATGCCTTATATGAAGTTTTATGAGATGACGCAAAGCATGAACACAAATTTTGAGTTTAGAATTTGAGTTGACTTTGATTTTGCTCTAAGAATACCTGTCAAGTAGTGACATTATTTACTAAAATCGCATGGTTGCTCTGTCACAGGTGGTATAATAAAGGTTCCATCCTCAAGAAGTAACTTACCTAGTTAGTCATTCTTGCAATGAACTTCCATAAGTAGGAATACTCAGTTCGCTACCTGACTCCTCCGTTGATATGAGTATAGACTTTAATGGCATTTAGTGGTCGTTGGAACAGTCACTCTAGAAACGCAAATATAAGAAAAGAAATGAGTAGTTCTAGGAGAGACAAGAAAAAAACTGATGAATTGATTAAATAATTTTCCAGCCTGACACTTTTGTTCGCCGAGTAATTTACCTTGATTTGTCTTTTAAAACGCAAACTATGACATGAAATTACTTTGTGGATCAAACTAGCAATTGTTAGGTTTCTCGTCTATCAGTCCAAGCATGTCGTCATATTCTGTTCTATTACTGACGGTATATGTCAAACCTCTGTGACCCGTCTTTCATTCAATCCCTTGACCTCCCTTTATGTCTGTTTGAAGTCGGGGTAGCCTCAACTTTTAAGGGCGAACAGATAATAAAGTTGCATCCGGAACCGAATCTAGTACTTGTTGACAATATAATGGTTGCCACTCTTAGTCTCCACACTTACAATGGTCTAACATTTACGCGGTTTTTATGAATGCACGTGCTGAGCATTTCGATCAGTCGAAGGGGTTGACTTCCCCTACACCAAATCCTATAAATGATCCTCTCCTGTTAAACATTTCACACACAGACGAATACGTGGTAACATGGTAAATTTATTACAAATTACTCAACCCCCCAAAAAAACCAAAACAAAACAAAAAACAAAACAAAACAAAAAACAACAACGTATCACTTAAAAGAAAAGCAGATTAGCTTACGTCGGCAGATTAAATCGACATTACTTCACCATTCAATTATCGAACATTAGTTCCAATCGTGTTAGTTGTTTCGTATTTTCTAGCAAACCTGTTAAAGTCAGTCATTCTAAGAAATATTCCGCGTGTGTTTTATATTTATAATAATGTAACGCGAGCTTCGCACATACTGAGACGGGTGAAACATAATCATTGCCTTAAGTTGGCATACCCATTGTGACCTGCATGGATTGACCTTTGTACGTGATGTCTTGATGAGACCCGTCAATCCGATGTGGAGGATTCATGGGTGAAAAGCAATGTTACCCAGCTGTTTTGTTTCAGGTGATTCTGCCCTACACACAAAAAAAAGCCAAGACAGTTTTGGTTTTAAGAGTCAAACAACACAAACTGTTCCTTTAATTCGAATGTTGGCACAATTTCCAATGTCACTGTCATGTCATAGCAAACGTTTATTGCAATATCAGAAAATACCTAGTTTAGTCATTCTTGCAACAATATTTGTGGAAACATGAATGTTTGTTTCGATACTGCACCACTTCGTGACATTTATCGTAGATTAAAATGTCATTAAAGGTATTTGTGAACAGTGTTTCTGGAAAAACGTAAAACAATATGGAATTCAGCCATTTTCAAGACGAAAATATTGACAACACAAGTGTAGTAAAATAAAAGGTGGTCAACTGTGATTAATAAGAATTTTACACCCATTTTATTCATTTATCTACATGAAGCGAAGGAAAAATTAACCATCCATGTAACTAAAGTATGACCCTGACCTATATACGAACTCACGCATGCGCAACAGGGGTTTGCGCGCAGTGCATGCCTGAACTAAGCGGGAAATTCCCTGCTGAGCATGTTTATACATGTACGGGAAATTCCGTGTGAGTCATCCATCAAACTAGCCTATATAAAGGAGCTTTTTACCCCGTTGTCAGTCCGGCGGTCGCGGAGTCTAGCTGATGTTGAACACGAAGTTCCTATCGGTGCGAACTTGTTCACCTGATAGATAAAATTTTAGTAATTTCCTCTGAACTTAAAATGTGACGGAAGACCATTACTTCAAATAATATGAGACGTTTCAGATGAATGGTACTGATATCTAAAGTGTTCACTCTTTTATCTCTACGTACAAATGTAGTTCCTAAGTCGTTCTCTATTCTATTCCCACCAACAAACATTCAATACTCATTTCCCCTCCCCGATCTTTATCAATACTTATGATAATATCACAAGTTGTTCTGTTATCTGTTTTCATAGCATAATATCCAACCAAATCGTCAAATTCATCTCCAGTAGCTAACTTTACACATCTAATGAGAACTGTACCATGTTGAAGTATTTTCATATTATCAGTCATCTGTTGATTTACAGTCTGTAAAGTGAGAACAGCTGCCTCATCACCGACACTTTTAAGACCCAGTTTCTTTAAAGTTGTGTCCCAAAATAATCTAACTGGAACTCCGCTAGCTGTATACGAGCAATAATTCTCCCCCTCGTTTATCCACCTTCTTAGTGTATTATCTGCCTTCATTATTGTATTAAGAGGACTAATTTTAAGGTGAATCGGTATACCAAGAAGTGCAATGTATGGATTCGTAGGAGTAAGCCAACTACGAAAATCTAACAATTTATATTTGTTTACATTGCTATCAAAATAAATCACATTCGGAGTTCCTGGTGTTCAGCAACACCTCCTGCAATTTCACTATCCAATATATCTAAGATGTTACGCGGCACATTATAAGGCATGAATTTCTGACTAGCCGAATCCCATGTCAGAGCAAAAGGAGTAGGATCATTCGAAGCCTTTGTGGCGTCAATTACAGTTTCATCAATGTCTTTAAGTTCGGAAAATTCTACAGCATGCTCGTGGGGTGGCGCCGCGGCATTGGCTAAACGAAATATTTTTCGCGGTCTTTATAACGAAGACGTAATCCTTATTATGATTAGCAGCCATCTTAGTATTATTGTTAACTTAACATCACTCAGATCTTCAAGCTCAAGATTTTGCATACGAATTGTACCTAGACCGAAGCCACTTGGATCAGACATACTCCGTAGGGACCTATATACAGTGAAAATTAAAATAATACCTTGTAATATACACAACCATGGCTTCAGCTATAGGAATGACAGTTCTCGGTGCTGTATTAAATGCAACGGCATTCACAGGAGGAAATATTATCGGACAAAAGCTTTCTGGTAATGGTGATGCTCTTATTGAAGAAAAGGTCCGACATGATAAAGCATTAGAAAAATTTGAACATGATCGCAACGTCTGGTCAGAAAAAAGATTACTACAGGCTGACTGGGAAAGAGAAAATCAAGCAAAGGACGCACATGCTGCGGCAGAATTAAGAGATACAGATGCAGAAATCCTGGAAGAAGCAGAAGCGGTGCAAAGCAACTCTACGTCAGGCAAAGAAGTTCAATTCTCAGATTATTATCAGCCCAGTCCTGAGCAAAAGAAATATGAGATGATATATATTGCTGGAGGATTGGTCGTGGGATGGTTTATCTTCCGATAGGGTTACACCGGCCGCCGCTTCGGGACTACAATAATTCAATACAAAAGCTAATTGGCCAGTTATTGAAATCGATCATGTTCCATCCTGATCTGTTATCCAGATACGCATTGAATTCATGTAATCTCCCCCTTTTCTCAATGGCATAGAAATTGCTCCGTTTTTAAAATCGTAAGTAACCTTTTCACTTATTTCTCTCGTATCCCGGATGGGAAGTATTTGTAAACAGTTCGATACTTTCCCCTGTATGTATTCACACCGAACCAAATGAAACATAATTTCCAGTAACATCGACTACATCTGAATGAACTATATTTTAGTGACTGTTAAGAAATCCACTTTCTTCGGACTCATAGTACTTTTTATAACTGGTTGTTCTCAGGTTTATCTGAAAAAGCCAACGACGTTGGCGAAGCTACCTGTAGCATTGAAATAAACTTTAACATCTTTAGCCAAAGTTAGATAAACGTGGTTTGTCGGCAGATGTTTTTCAAAATTAATTTTTTGCTTCAACCCGATTGCTTTGTTTAACGTATCGATATTGTAGTTACCTGGACGTATTGATTTAGTCTTCTTCGGTTGGTCACCTTCTTGATATTTTATTACATTATTCGTCGATGTTATGTTATGCCATGAATTATATAGTCCGCACTCTAGCAGTCTTATCTTCGTAAACTGTGTCGTGTCAATACAAGGGTAAAAATTAACAGTAACAGGTTCACCTGTTTGACTTTCAATCCAAATGATCATCGTTGTACGTTGTATATATTACTAAGTATAATTTTCGATGAATATTATTCCGAAGGTGCCCATTACAAGTATAAGGTTCTGCAGGAATAATATTTTTCTGTTCAAGGAGATCTTTGGTCGCAACCGCAGCAGCAGTCGCACCACCTAATTTTGCCAATCGAGTCAAATTTGGTCGACTTGGATCGCCAACCTCTATTTTCAGAAATTTGCTGGAGATCATAAGATATCCCATCGCAAGTCCTGCGATTACAATACCATCGTACATTGTGTTTACAACTGTTTTAATATCCATGATTGCTGACTAGTATATAAAATAAAAAATAAAAATAAAAAATATGGGGAGTTAATCCATCTCATACAATGTAGAGGAGCTGGGGTTCCCCTCCCCCTCCCCCTCTCCCTCCCTCCCCTGCGGAACTGTTCCGGAGGGAGCTGCTACGTGCTCTGTTTTTTTCGCTTTCTGGCGGGGATCTTTCCGGGAACCGACGATAACGGACAGGGGGTATGCCGAGCACGCCCCCAATATAGCCCTAATGCAGTCAATGAAACTCCCACAATTCCTAAAACAAGATAACATTATTATACCAGCGTGAATTATTATCACACTGTTCTTTCATTGTAGGCGGTAGGTCTGCTACCGCATCGCTATCATTCCCCTCCATTGCTTTGAGTTTCTTCTCCTTGTTTTTCCTGTTCCATTCCGCTAATTTCTTGCCCGCAGCAACTCTCCTGGATGCTTCGGCGGTAACGTCACTTTCTCTATGTTGCGCTGTGTCGGTGGGTAGTCGTCGTTTCGTTTGCGGTGTCGGTGGAGCCGTTTGCTGAGTCGGAACCGTTTGCGAAGTTGAATCCATTTATTTCAGGTACTATATTAAACCCGATTTTTTTAAAATTTAAATGTTTACCCGTAATTAAACCGGTGGAAATTAGAGCAATCAGGGGCCCCCATGTGTACCCTATCCGTCCTGATAATCGTTTTATTTCACTGTTTAGAATAAAATCCTTTTTAAGATCAGTGGCATAGTTATCTCGATCATCGATTGGAACTACCTGACTTATTGCGCGGGCTCCTAGATCTATGAAACTTTGAGTGATGTATCACTTATAAGAGAACTGTATTTCGCTTCATAGACTTTAAATGCTTTATTCACCGTTTCATCTCCCCATTTTTCTACGTCAACAACTGTAATCTCCTTACCAAAAAATAACTTACTTTGACCACTTGCGATGACACAGAGTATTTTTTCACGTTTCGTCTCTATTATGGATCGATTATTGTCCGACGCTGCGGTTGCGTAGTGCGCATTTGCTGCTGCCGATGACTTTATTAAATTCTCCATTGTTTGCAGTATGTTATCTATTCTTAGTAAAAAATAAAAAATTCGTTTAAACCTGAATCCGAAATAAAGTATTAACATAGTCTGGAATGTTAGTACCCTAACAGAACGATTCCGACAGGGATTCCGGGAAAATTCTCCTCCATTTAAATCTATATGTATATAGAAACACGAATAATGAGTACAGACTTATTCCCAGTTGCTTTTCAATTGAATAAGACGAGCGTACCAACAGTACAGCATGCTGATATTCCCTTCCAAACCGGACGGGGGAATAAAACCTATTCTCATGGACTTAGAAATATATGTAACGCCGACAGAAAAATTTACTTTTCATCCACGGGATATATTTAAAGATAACGTAATCACTCATCGATCAGCTAAAGAAAGTAATGTCTGGCTGGGCGGCCAAACATGAAATACTGGGACCAGCAATTAAATTTCGCCGTATGGTGCAGCACTACTGGTTGCGGTATATCATTCGCCCATCTCTTCGATAAGAAATTTCCTCCACAAATACGATCATTCTGCCGTTTCCATGTATATTTTACAATACGTCGGATCCTTCACGAAATGGGCGTTGCACTTCCAGACGATACCCCCACCTTCAAAGCGGGCGACAATCCGTACAATCTCGTCCAATATGAACTTCTATGTACAGAATTTGGAAATATAAGTCCAACGAAGTCCGACTTTCGATATCGAAAAGGTCAAAATAAAGGTCTTGGTTATGGATATGAATATTACACTAATCGTGGGCCTGTTCGACAGCCAAAAGCGATATACAACGGTCATGACTTTTTCCTCTCCGCCGACGGAGGCGTTTTCTATACACATACAATTTTTGGAAAGAAAAAACATGTACTGCCCGACAAAGACAGACCACACTATTATTTCTTCCGAAATGATGGATCGGAGGGACAATATAATAGTTTCATTCCTCTGACGGGAGACTCGGGACTAACAAAGGCCGGTCTCGCCCGCCTCAACGAAAGTCTTGAAGCCTACGTATATTGCATACTCGGCGCACAAGCAAATATTCGTAGTACCATAGTAGGCGATACTGGCAGTGCAGAGCAAGTAAGAAAAGAATTCGGCGTTCTCCTCGAAGATGAAATTCGCAATACTGACAAAGTAATTAGTTATAGGCGATATCAAGACACAATAATGAATACTGGTGTCAAACTTGATATGGCAGTTTCGCCCAATTTACTTCTCTTACCGTCTGAGATGGTCATTCTTTCGGGCCCGGCAATCTCGGGTTATAATAATGAATTGCAATACGCAACAGAATCTATGTCCTTCGGGGTGAACGGTGATATAAACACGGAAGTTCGAGAAAGTGCTGTACACGAGATGGAAGGGGAGGGGATCCTGTGAAGTGGCAGGACGAGCCCGGAGAGTCACCTCACAATGACACGACTCGATCGGTCCCCGAAGGCCCTCCACCCGCCTTCGGAACGGGCAGCAGCAGTGACCGGCGCAGACCCTATTCATGAATATGGTAAAATTGGTTTGTTATCTTTAGCAATATTCATTACATTTATTGTACAGTATATAGATCCGATGATGGAAATGTTCGCAACCCCACCATTCAACATGATTATAACTGGACTGACAAATTCTGGCAAAACAGGAATTTGTAATGGACCTCCTCACCGGTCCGTACCTAGGAAATTCGAATATATAGTTTTCATTTGTCCGACATTCATGAACAATAAACGTATAATAAAAGATTCATTTTCACAGATGACAATGTGTTTGTGTTTCCAGTCGGACTCGATGCTGTGGATGATACACTAGCCTTCGTACGGAACGAATGGGCCGGTACAAACACTTTAATAGTACTCGACGACTGCGCCGCGTCCAAAGATATGAAGAAGCGCAGTGACAGTTTTAGTCAAACTTGGTTTCAGCTCAAGACACGACAGACTATCTGTCTGGGTTCTGACTCAACAATATACTAGTATTAGTAAACCATTTAGGGAAAACATACAGATGTTAGTACTATTTTTCACACCGAGCAAGATAGACAACAACACTATTATAAAAGAATATGGAATGGAGGTGTCAAACAGAAGGCGATTCACCTAATCAATCAATTGAAAAGTACGCCATTCAGTAAACTAGTATTTCGTTTACGGCATCCGTACGACATAAAATTTTTCGTATAATATAGCAATTATGGAAGCTGAAGCTCTACCGATAGGAATCCCGAAGGAACTCTTAGAGAATTATATTACAACCCGAAAACTGGTTTTGGAGGTGTACAAAAATTGTATGACGCAGCACGGGCCAGCGGACTCCACGTTACTAAGAAAGAGGTGCAGGAGTGGTTAAAAACTCAGCTAACTTATAATCTACATAAACCGGTCCCTCGTACTCGTGGGGGTGGTTCGGGCGGCCGGCGCGTTTTTGTAACATCGATAGACTCTCAATGGCAAGCGGATCTCGTGGAATTCCCTCCCCCATTCGCAAAAGAGAATCGTAACATTCGATACATGCTAACAGTAATCGATGTACTCAGTAAATACGCATGGGCCAGGCCGATACAGTCAAAAACGGCTGATGATACGTTACAGGCGCTACAAGACGTGATTAAGAAATCTGGGAGAAGGCCCGACAAACTTCAGACAGATGAGGGGCGGGAATTTACTAACCGAAAAATGCAGGGGTGGCTCCAGGAGGTGGGAATTCACTGGTTTCACACCTACAGTGACAAAAAAGCTAGCGTTGTTGAACGTTTTAATCGGACGCTTAAGACGATGATGTGGAAATACTTTACATATAAACAGACACGTTCCTGGCTCCCATTCTACCACAACTTCTCGAGAATTACAATAACACCGTTCACGGAAGTATCAAAATGAAACCCAGGGACGTAACAGAGAGAACGATTGGCAGGCATTTTATACACTATTCGGTCCTGAGTTGGCAGCCGGGGGAGCCAACCCTGAATTCAAGCCGGGAGAACGTGTCCGAATTACAAAATACAAGACCACTTTTAAGAAAGGATATTTACCAAATTGGACAGAGGAGATTTTCGTAGTTTCAAAAGTTGTGTACGCAGCTGGACTAGGAACACCACCAGTTTACAAAATAAAAGATCTGAATGGAGAGGAAATACTCGGCACTTTCTACTCCGATGAACTTCAGAGCGCCCTTTCGGAACGCGACGAGCTGTACAGAGTAGAACGAATTTTGAAGACGAAAAAAATTAGAGGAAAGAAATATTATCTGATAAAATGGCGCGGTTATCCAGAAAGTTTCAATAGTTGGGAGCCAGAGGAAAATGTTATTAGTACTACGTAAGTACTTCGTAAGTTCCTGTGCTGGTACTTGTCAAGTACTACGTAAGTTCCTGTGCTGGTACTTGTCAAGTACTAACGTAAGTATTTACGAAAGTTACTCAATAAGAACCATGGAGGAAGTCTTAATTTCTTGAAAGCCGAAAGTGTCAGTTTACCACCTCACTTCACCCCCCACCTGGCCAAGTATTTATCATGTACTGTCGTAAGTAATGTTCACTTACTGCATCTTTTTCGGCAGTATGTGGATGAGGTGGTACCCCTCAGTTCCTGAACATATTAAGTTTGCAAGATCTTCAAAACGACTGTGCATGTTACCACAGTCCGTTCTTTCGAGTCCCCCTTTTTCAGCTTTATCTATAAGTTCTGGTTGAAGTATAATGTACACAACTGACATGAGCCATAGACAAGTAACTTCAAAGTCTTTCAGAACCGTAGGGTTTCATAATGTCAAGTGCTCGTAGGTCAAACGAAGCATTATAAGCCACACAGATTCACAAGCGTTAAGAAGTTTGTGTAGGTTCTTGAGTGAGACTCGAGGTTGTTCTAGTTGTTCTTGACCAGGTGGGAAGTACGCTTTTTCAAGTTCCTCCTCCTTGAAACCGTCTATTAAAAATCCCTGGCTGCCGCCGCTCCATGCAATTCCAAAGTCAAAAGCTTGTGGATATTCTACTGGCCCGACTGTCTCGGTATCAATTGTTGGATTAAGTATATTCTTGAGAACGAGGGGGGTAAGAGATGATGAATTACCAAACATGGAAGCCTGTAGTCGTGGCAAATTTCTAAGAAAGTCTGTTTGAACTTGTTGTGAATCTCTTCTAGTTCTTCTAAGGCGGCTATTTCGTACGACCTGGCTCGAGTCAACACATTCCGCCTGCAATAATCCCAAGGCATATCTTTGAATATGATAATGAAACTGGGTAAATGGTCAAATGCTCTAGAAACAATCTTTTTTTCTTCCGCTGCCACGGAAACGCCCCGGATTCGAGAAAAAGTCAGATGTTGAATTATGGAAGAGTCACAAATAATGTAGCGTTCGAAGGGAGGTCCCTCCCCTCCCACTCCTCCTCACCCAAACCTGATATTGTAAACTAAGAGTATGTTCTATAAACTGTTTCTGAAAATCGGCAATCGAAACGGGGAGCGCTCATTATAAAAGTCGGCAATGTTGCTGGAAAAACTAGTGTCAAATTCTGGTACGTGATACGGATCCAAATTTACTGCATCGTAACTCTTACCACTTCCAGTTGGTCCATTTATGAATATGTATGACATTTTAGGATACTATATCATAGAAAAATTTTTTTAAATTTTTTTATTAAGATATATAACGATAAGACAATGACAATCCTTTCTATTTCAGATGCAATAAAAATACTTGAAACCGGAGAGAAACATCAAATCGATGACGGAGGCAAATTAGTATTTGGTGAATATGTAGATCCTTTCATATACGTAGACAGTGAGCTAGAAGTGGTTTTCCCCATCGGACCTAAGTACGGTTCTAGAGATCCTGCTACATGCGATGGGGTGTGTGTCCGTTGGCAACCGAGTCTTCAAAAGTTTACTGATTTAATAATATTCCGTACCCTAGGTGAAAGTTTCGATGCAAGCACTGCTAAAAGTTATGCTGCAAGCCTGGCCGCTCACTCCAAGAATACTACCGGATTTTACAATCCATCTAAAGTGTATCAGAAGCGAGGGAGCGGGGCGCAGCCAGTGGCGTATTTTAAATTTCGGTTTAAAAGAGGAGGAAACACTTCCGATTTCGCTACATGTATTGATATGGTTCAAGAAATTGACTGTGCTTTTAAAACAGTGAGCCCATTGCCAGTCCGAGAAAATCCTGCTATTGTACCTCGTAATATCAGGAAAGGTAGTAAGATAGAATTCTTAGCATTTAAACCGCGCTTAAATAACGTGCCCTTTCTTTCACTGTTGAGAGGATAATTTTGTGCTGCGCCTAATAAACCAGAAATTCAAGATGCGGAAGAACTAGTCGACTTAGAAAGATTAGGTGAGATATATAAACAAATAAATGCTGACAAAAATATTATAGTGGATTTTGATGACCTATCATAGAATAATTATTTTTTCATTTTAAAAAATTTTTAGGATAGTATATATCATAAAGATATTTGCCAGTCAATTACATACAGCATTCAAGGGAGCAGTTTTACGAAAAGAATTTCCTGAAGTCAAGCGAGTCAAGGATATCGGGGAGCTGGTGGATATTGAAGGTATGGTCAAAGGGGGAAAGATGTACTCTGTTTATACCGAAATGGAAGTCAAATTATCGGATCCGAAACTGGTAATACACAACCGCGTACATTGTATGTTAAATTAAAAGATACATACACAAAAGATGTAAGAGGGGCAGATGTGGGGCAACAATTAATAGATCGCTACGACCTTATGCTTGATACAATTGAAAATGTTGAGGGTCTGGTCTCGTTCTCGAGGAGATACTTAATTTTGAAGTAATTCTAGTAGAAGTTTTACTCGGGGGCTGGGGCTGGCGCAGTCCAACTTCCCGGATGGTTAAAAAATAAGCATTGTGTTAGCGATCTGGTGCTACCTTCGGGCAGCGAGAACTGTTTTCAATACGCCATCGTAGCAAGTTTAAAGTTGGCCGACCCCGAGTTTCGTGAAAAGAAATGTGGTCAGGTAAGGAGAAAATGGAATACGTACGCCCCATTTATGGCTGACTACTGTTGGGAGGGAATTCCCACGCCCACGCCCGCCGATATGACTGTATTCAGGCGCTTCGAGCAGCAAAATCCAGGGTCAAACTTCAAGTATTTCAGATCTACGAAAATGATCCCACTCCCCCGTCCGACATAACTGTGTTATATAGTAGCGGAGCCGAAGGCGATCAAATAGCAAATATCTTACTGATAATCGGTGAGATGCGCCCGAAGGTGCCACTATGTACCAATTACTGCGTTAAATCGCCTTCGTAATTCTCGTACTAATCGAAAGAATGAGCGCAGACAGAAGTGTATTTGTATGGTTTGTAAAAGAGGTTTTAAGTCAACAGAAGAATTAGAAAAACATCAGGTATACTGTGGAACAGACGCCGCCCAGCCAGTTTTTCCTAAGGAAGTGTGTCAATTCGAAGGACATCGGAAGAAGGTCCCGCCCCCTACGTCGTCTATGCAGATACTGAGGCAATTATTGAGAAGGGGACCGGCCGACACATTCCAATTTGTCTTTCGTATGTTATGGTGGAACGGTGGGGCGAAGGGCGACCACCCACTGTTTATGGTAAAAGAACATTCACAGGTCTCTCCTGTGTTACAGACTTTCTGAAGGATATGAAAGAACGGGCCGAGTATTATTCGAAATCGTATTATTGGAAAATAATACCGATGAGGATAGATCTAATTACCAGCGTGACGGATGTGATCCAGTCTGTATTGCATGTGGAGAGCCGGCAGGATACCGAGTAGTGAAGGAGGAGGCGACTTTTTATTGCGAGGGATGTCGCCCGTCGAGAACCATTCCTATCTACTTTCACAACCTCAAGGGATACGATGGTTCTTTTATTTTGAAAGAATTACATGAAATACGATGGAGGGGGACAAGAGCCAAATTAATAGCTAAGACGGGCAATGGTGGAATTATGGGTCTCTCGAAAACATTTATTTTTCACGCCTCAATTGTTGTCGATGGGAAGAGGGAGATAAAGAGACGTTTCTTTTCTATAAAGTTTATGGACAGTGCTCAGTTGATGATGGGGTCATTGGCGAAGTTGGCAAAAACTGTGCCGGAGACCCACGGGTGGACGGCGGCGCCACTTTCGTACCCGGACATTCAAAGGGCGAAAGGTTTCTTCCCCTACGAATATTTAGACTCGGTTGACAGATTAGAAGAGGGTGAACTCCCGGAGAGAGGGGAATTTTATAGCGAATTGACGGAAGAGGGGATTTCTGAGTCTGATTACGAACATGCATTAAGAGTATGGGACGAAGTTGGATGTAAGACGATTCGTGATTATATGGAATTCTATTGTGAGACGACGTTCTACTTCTTGCAAATATATTTGAAAATTTCCGTGACACATGTTTAGAAGCGTACAAGTTAGATCCAGCCCACTACATGTCAGCGCCCGGCTTGACATGGGATGCTATGTTACTTTACACGGGTAATAAATTTGGGCTCATTCAAGATGCTGAGCAGATGACTTTCGTACAGAGGGGAATTCGAGGCGGTATCAGCCAGTGTAATATTCATTATTTACAGACAAATCATCCTGCTTACGGGAATTACGATCCAGAGAAACCAGTGTCCAGAGAAGCCGGACCGAAATAAAATATCTCGATGCAAACAATCTCTACGGCTGGGCAATGAGTCAGGCAATGCCTACGGGCGGACTTCATTGGATGACGATGGAAGAGTGGGAGGAATGGGAAGAAGGGGGCGGAGCCGGCGGAGCGTGGGGACCTGGTTCCACCTTTCCACCAAGTTTTCTAGAAGTAGACTTAGAATATCCCCCCGAATTACATGAAGAACACAGCGATTTGCCATTAGCGCCGCATCACTATGAATTTCCGAGGCAGGGCGGTCGACTGATTACAAGTGTGATGGATAGAGAGAGATATGTCTTACACTACAAGTTGCTGGAATTCTATCTTCGGATGGGAATGAGATTGAAAAAGATTTATCGGGTGCTTGCTTTCGATGAAGCTCCATGTCTCGCGAAATATATTGACTTTAACACTAAAATGAGGACAAAGGGGAGGACAGATTTCGAAAAGAATTTCTATAAGCTGATGAATAATGCAATGTTCGGTAAGACAATAGAAGATGTTCGAAAGTACAGAGACTTTAAATTTGTTTCGGACTGGAACGGCACGGATAGGGGACGTAAAAAGATTCAGAAGTATAATCCAAAGATGAAACATATAACTTTCATAACTTCCGAAGAGGATGGTGATTCCTGCGACAGTGCCCTACTGGAACTGAAAACGGATGAGCATAGATATGTAAAACCAGTTTTCATTGGCGCCGCAGTACTGGAACTTTCTAAGCTGCTTATGTATGAGACGCATTACAATTACTTTCGGGTCAAGTTCCCTGGAATACGATTAGCCTACATGGATACTGACAGTTTTTGTTTACAGTGTACCGATACCGGACCCGGACGTAACTTTCAATGATATAGTTCGGGAAGATGTGGAAAAGAATGGTGAGAAGTCGGTATACTGATACTAGTGGATGATCCGGCCCCAACTTTCCGAAGATTAATAAAAAAGTGATAGGTAAATTTAAAGATGAGTTGAATGGTGAACCTATTCTTGATTTTGTCGGCATACGCTCGAAAGTGTATGCTTTTCGAACTCCCGTTTCCGACGAAAAAAAATAAAGGGGTGAAAGATGTTTGTGTTAGAAAACATTTGAACTTTGAAGATTATAAAGATCTATTTGAAACTGGGAAGAAGCCGGAGCTGGCACAGTTTGTACAGTTTGTACGGAAAAAGGCTGGAGAAATCCGTAGTGAAAAGCGCAGTAAAATCATGATGGCGCCAAATGATATCAAACGTGTGCAGCTATACAATCCAGACACAGGCGAATGGTTGGCAGAAACATGGCCGATAGGAATGACGGGTCATGGTTAAAATTGTAAAGACTTTAATCTACTATTTTCAATAGAGACCAGGGCATCACTGATAACATAAATGTGGGCAAATATATTATCATTGTGAGCGTCATCGCCACCCCACGAGGCATCTTTCTTCAGGATCTCAAGTTGAATTCCGTCCTTTGTGTTCATTACTTTTAAACCATTTCCATGAAACTCAATATCTTTAAAGCTACGCAGATCGATAAACAGACAGAATTTATTCTTCAATAATCGGCCTCATCTATATCAATTTCACACCAATCTTTATCTTCAGCAAAATACCGTCGCACCTCTCGCCAAAATTGTCTTGGTATCATCTTCTGAGCGTACACTTTATTTGCAATGCCTTCAATCATTACAGACACAGATTCAATGGATGGGTTAAAGAAAAGTTCACTGTTCAGTTCTGACTGATTCTGATTTTTAGTGAAGAGTATAGCGATACCTCTAATGCTACGTCGTGGTACATTTATATTTTCATTGATAACCGTGTCCGATTCTTTGAATGGGATTGTTCTAAAATAATGTATATGCTCGTAAAGGTAACTTTTTCCACCGTTGTAATAACCAGCAGTTGACCTCGCGAGATCGAGGTCAGAAATTGTCTCGTATTCCATTTGAATGTTTTTTAATTTATAATTGGTTGTAAACAGTTTACTGACAAGTAATTGGGGGGCGGGTGCCAACGTAATTTCCCATTCAATATGACTCCCTAACGCTTTTGGATATGCAACTCCATGGCCTGTTATGAGGGGATGAGTGAGACGAATAGCATATTTTGTTTTATATGTGTCGAAAAGTAACTTATCGCCCACGACGTTTTGATCTGCATCGGTCGACCGCTTCTTAATTTTCTTAGATTTTCGTTCTGAATTCCGTACAGTGTCATGTTCGTTCTCTTCCTTTTTATGTTTGAAGAGATCACGATAGCATTCAATAAGTTATATTTACTCAAATCGGAAAGTGTCTGACCCTCAAATGTGAGTTTCATACGCTCCACCAAATTTTTTGCAACATTTTGTACTACTCGGTTATATTCATCTCCCGTTACTTCGAGATCAAAAACCAGGTCGAAAGTATCTGGAACTAAGAGTACTCCGCTTTCTAACTTTGGACATCGTATGATAAGTGTCTGGCCTGGATCTGCCTCACTTGGATTATGAGCAATCACGTGATGAGTTCTTTCTGACTTTGTTCCATTCGGTATTCGGTTGGTGAAAGTCGGTGATAATGTTCTATCGTACCCCATTTTCGTGTAATGTATATAGTAGAAGAAAAAAAGAATTACAGTTAAAAGAAAATTAAGTTTCACTTCGTGTATATAATGACTTAGAAGAAAAAATCACATCTTTACGTAAATATTTCCGTCTGCCTGAAAGATAAATCGATTGCCTGTGTCGCGAATCAATCGAAGAACCCAATATTCTTGTAGATGTTGGACTTCCATTTCATCATTGTCAATCTCCTGAAAGACGTTTATGAATTCTAGTCGCTTAAAGAAGTTAGTCTTCTGACATTCCTTCACGAAAGCTAATATGTTATGATATAGATTATCATCTTTGAGTCGGACACCTGGATTTGCTCGAAGGATATGTCGATTTACCCGCCGGAGTTTGCACCATTCCAATTCGACAGAGAAACCAAACAGGTCTTTATTTTTAGAAAGAAACTTTGCAATATTCTTTTCACCAAACATGTCGATGCCGTAGGGAGTGTCATATATTAATACATAATTTTATTTATAATGACTAATGTTAAACCAGTTAAAAATATCCATAGCTGTTCTCCGAACAAATCCGACAACCGATCCTGCTGTTTTTAATAGAAAATGACAAGGGAGCCGATTAAACCTGGTATTGCAGCAGCACTTTTTGCAGCCAAGGTTTTTAACCATTCGCCAAATTGCTTTACAATTTCTTTCGCTTTTGTATATACTTTGGGCGGACCTGAACCAGACCCGCCAGTTCTGCTCCTGCTCCCCCTGCTCCCCCTCCTCCCCCTCCTCCTCTAGTCACAGCCAGGGCAATTGTTGATATTGTCATTCCAAGGGCAGTCAGTATTGCAGCGATTGTTATACCATTTCGTTTAAATAATTCTGTCAGCTTCAGCCTGAGTGACAATTCTGGATCAGAAATTACATCACGAAGAGACCTAGTCGTAGCCAGACTTTCACGTGCCTCACTGATCTTACCATTTTCGTATTCAATTCGATTGTCAATTTTAGCTTCTCTTGTTATGAGTTCAGCTAGTAGTTTTTCGGCTTTTCCTTTTCCTTGGGTGCTCGTTTCAGGATCCTTTAACTGTTTTTCAGCTTCTCTTTTCTCTAGCCTTATTTTAACTTTTTCATTGTTAAGCTCGCCAAGACGCATATTCGCAATCCTTAATTCATCATTAATAGCTTTATATTCAGGGTTTAGATTGTTCCATTGTTCGATTTTATTTTCAAAAGCTTGTATTTTATCTGCATTACCAGAAGCATCTTGCCGTAACTCTGTCAGTTTATCTTTGTATATACCCATGTCTTCTGGCGTCATCTTCTCAGCCGGTATTTTATCATTTTTCACATCTTCAGAATACAATGTAGAACTTACAAATTCGGGCTCTGCGCTTGAGTGATATTCGACTCCACTCCATCTGTATACTTCATTTATAAATTCAGATCCTCCTTTCCTCCCCCTTAATGTGGATTTCTCTAAAAATCTACTTCCTTTATCCATTGTAACTCTGATTCTTTATAATACAGTTCACCACCTTCAATCTCAGCATTTAAAATCAATTCGGTTCGTGCATACGGATTAGTAATTCTATATTTGTTTAAGAGTACTTCAGCCTTTTGCTTTGTAAGTTCTACTCTATGTCTAGTCGCAAGGATCCACCTACGGGCTATCGCGTGAGCCAGCCTGGGAAGGATCGGCTTCTGCAAAGGTATCATCATCATAGGAAAAAGTTGTTTCAGCAGTAGCATCATCATCATCATTTACATTTGCATCATCTAAACCCTGGAGTGGTATATCTTCTCCTCCTTCTGCCATATTGTATTTCTATATTACTACAATTATTTTTTATCCCCCTTACATATACAGTAAAAATGCACATCTCAGTTGTTGAAAGCGTTGAACAATTGGCTGATTACATAGAAAGAACAAGTGCTGCATATCGACGAAGTTATAAATTAATGGGTCGAATTGATATGGCTCTCAATATTACTAAGGGAATTCTTGTAAGCTCTGCTGTAATAGCAGCAATTCCAACAGTTCCGGTACTGTTAGCCTTAACTCCTATACCAGGTGTTGTTATTGATGTAATACAAGGAAAAACGGGTGTATGCAAAGAGACGAGAGAAATATAAACATTATTACGTTCAATATAAACAGCTGCTTACACAAATACAAGAAAAAGGTGCAACAACAGAGATCCGGGGTCAGAACTTATTCAGAACATATTTCATCAGGCGCTAGAAATACAAAAACAAGAAGGATTTAGTCCGCCACTGGAGCGATATCTACGATATTATGGATTGAATGGATATGAAAGTTAGTTCGTACCGATAGGAACTTCGTGTTCAACATCAGCTAGACTCCGCGACCGGCCGGCCGGACTGACAACGGGGGTAAAGCTCCTTTATATAGGCTAGTTTGATGGTGATGACTCACACGGAATTTCCCGTACATGTATAAACATGTTGTGTGTGACTCAGCAGGGAATTTCCCCGCTTAGTTCAGGACAATGCACTGCTGCACCAGCTGCCAGCTGTTGCGCATGCGTGAGTTCGTATATAGGTCAGGGTCATACTTTAGTTACATGGATGGTTAAATTTTCCTTCGCTTCATGTAGATAAATGAATAAAATGGGGTGTAAAATTCTTATTAATCACAGTTGACCACCTTTATTTTACTACTCAAGTGAATGAGGTTTTGTAAGACGAGTATGTTGCTGAGTACCTCCTCTGATTTTTAAATGAAAAAAATAAAACAACTTTCGATGGGCTACAGGTACTAGTATTCTTAACAGCATTTAAGCTGACATGTTTTTTCTTGTGTGTCTGTCTGCCGTGGTCGAGAGTATCTTAATTTTTCTACTATAAATGTCAACCTTCTATGATACTTCTTTCGTTAATCTTATCGACAATTTTTCAGTTGGGAAACTATCATGACATCATGGTAGTGTTTACTTGAAGGTTGCTCATGGTAATAAAGGAGCAGCTGTTCCCGGGGTATTTGTATAGACAAAATAACCAGGCGACCAGTGTGTACCGTACTTTGCATGACCTTAGTATACTGACGAATTGTAATATAAATGCATGCAGTATTCATGTATAACGCGCCTGCATTTTGTTTCCTTCCGAATTGTCTATTACGGTGAACTATCGACTGGTCTTGAAGAAACGACAGTGACTATTTTTACGAAAAAATTCTTGGAGCGACATTTGGCATGCTGGTGTAATTTGACCGTCTAGAGGCGGCTTGTTATAATGACTTCCAGCAGTGGTGGGAAGGTACAGTGAACTCTGTTAGCTAAGACACACATAAAGTGAAAGTTGGATAATTCTTATTCTGAACGAATGATTGGGAGTTAGGGGACAGGTTATGTACCATTTCAGGTTCATGCGCCATTTATAACAAGCTGTAAGATATTGCTCTTTATAATCAGCTTACGACTACTTTCATTTTGGCAGTACAGTTGCCATTACAGAACTGTCCTGTAATTGATAAGCAAAATGGCGGTACTGTTCAGACCATTTTCACTTCCCACAGTGTTTCGTCATCCCAGTGACACTAACGTAAATTTGAGATGTCTTTTATCCACATTAATTTCTGACTTTGATTATCACCGACGGTGACTAGAATGAAGAAAAGAAAGCCTTTAGGAGACTATTTTATCTACTTTGAATAAATCGTCCATTAGCAGTTGAAAATTGAATACGGGTTTTTTCGTTTCGTAAACAGGAAGCTGCAATTTTACATTTGAACAAACAATGAAATGGCGGCACGAGCGAGTTTTAAGCCATACTTATATTTTCCAATACTAAAAAGCAACAGACGCTGACATTACCGCAACATCCCCTTTTCGTTTTCATTCGTCAGCTTACCTCTGTGAGGATCTTGACATGAACATCACCTGCGGGAGGTGCTCAATATATCCTATGAACGTCCGGCAGGGCTAGACAAATTCGAAATCACCAGCTACCAGTGTGGCGTTTTAATGACGTGGCCTGATGAATTGGTTTGCACACCACTACCACTGAGTTGACTGTGTAGGAGTGTCTGCGTAAAAGTGGAAACAGCAAGCGACAACAATGTAATTTAGGAAAATGTGGAAAATTACACTTACGTCACCGAGAAATATAACTTAAAAATACGTGTTGGTTGTTTCCCGCTGTATTTGGCAATTCGCGCTGTTTGAAATCACTAGATGAATGATGAACTATTCTATCAAGGGGATCTCCAAAGTCATCATATGAAATAGTATCTCAGAGCCCGTACCCGTCATGTTAGCTTGCTACTCTTTGTTCACCTGACAATATTCAATTAAAACGAAACACATATTTAATATCACTGAAAGTGATATAGGGTGATTTAGAACTGTTTCCATTCGAGGGTAGCAGAGAACAGTAAAATGACAGCCGGCCGCGGGATGATCTACTCATAGACAAAATAAACGGCTGACCACTGCACTTTGCGTGACCTTAGCACCATGACTGTCGTTGATAAACGTGATATTCATATACTGTTCCGAACATTTCATTTCTTTGAAGGCCGTAATTTTCCCTATATCACAAGGAGTAAATTGCTGACCTTTCTTCTGGAATACAAATTACACATCTTGTGCAAACTATCAAATCATGGTATAAAAGTTCGGCAAAACTGTAAACAGTACCGCTCCTTAAAATAATAAAGGCAAGTAAAAACTGGACTGAATGAATGAAGGGGAAACCGCGACGTCAACGTTGTCTGATGTAATCTGGTTCTCCGTAATGCTTGCTAATATGAACCTACAAACACAAATGTGATAGTTTCAAAATCTCGTTTATAGCGATTGGGAGGTAGGAGGGAGGAAATTCGTTCTTTTTAGGATAATAAATCATTTCAAAGCGAGATTTGATCACATTGTTCCATTTAGGGTAGAACGCACCTCGGAAATAGATATTCGGACCCTCAAACTTTTACAGTTCTTTTTCTGATCTATTACTTGCGGGGCTCATTTAAAGCTCTTGGTGTAAGAAAACGTTTTACCGTCTCAGTTGTTCGAAATCGAAAGTTTTTCCCCAAAGAGTTAACACAAGGGCGCAACGCGCCGTATTTTCTAGCAGACTTTGTGTGTTTGTTTTTCAGATTCCGACTAAAAACTATCCACACGCGGGCGACAAACGAAGAATTTATTTTAAGGCACCTTATATAAGGGGAACAAACGACAAATATATGCTCCAAAGGTAGGATTCACCCTTGCCTTAAAACAAATTCTTTGTTTGTCGCCCGCGTGTGGATAGGTTTTTAGTCGGAATCTGAAAAACAAACACACAGAACGTCTGCTCTAAATACTTCGCGTTGTGCCCTGCTTTGTCCACAATGGCACATTCAGATTGACATCACGTAGCAGTTGACTTAAATGCAAATGTACAATCGTTTCATTACAAATCAGACTACCTAACGTAAAAGGCCTAGGGTCCATCAGGCACTGTACGTAAAGTGTACATGTGTTTAAGTGTACTGTTGTGTACCGTAGGATCGATCGACCGTTACACGATAAGTTGATTTCTCCCTCAAAGTTTTTATGTCAGCGGAAGGGCATGAAATTGTTTATGTCCCATAAAAGACGGATTGAAAAACAATTCTTGACTGGTTTGGCTTCGAATGTAGAACGTTAATGAATTTCATCAGCTTTTCGGCGATCCGCGATTGATCCGACTTTCTGGATCTGCACCGGGCAAGCAGGTACATAACGTAACATGGCAAGAATACGTTAACCTTGCTGTTTCTCAGAAATCTGAATCAATGGCGAACTCTGTTATTACTAGGAATCACTGAGTCATGCACAGAATAGTAAGTAGCATCTCGACCTTTAGTCCGAACGTTACAGTGGTACCACAACGATTAATGTCGTCGATGACCCAACAGAAGAATTAGTTCATCAAAGTGAAAGTGCTGTAAAGAAATAACATTTTTATTTTGTCGCCTGTGCTAGGTCAAATAAAAATTATATGCACTCCCTGTGATTTCAGATTACATATTAAAGGTAATTATTTACGATGGTTTTACTTGCTGTGATCCTGTAAAACGGCACTGGTAGGATCAAGGGTCGTTCATTCAAAGTGCAGTGCAACACTTCACTTGTGTATTCACACTGCCATGTCGCTGTCAGTCAGTAGAAGGACGAGGTTTTGCCTGGGAATTGGATCGGACGGTAAGGGAACCTTCAGTAATTACAGGGGGTTGGCCGGGGGAATTTCGTGCACACAAGTACCGCAAAATGTGACCCTCTCCTATCCTCCTGTCTAAAATGTGACCCCCCCCCCCTTGCCCGACATTCTAAACTTGACCTCCCCCCACACACTGCGGTATTCTCTTCAAGAATAACTGAAACAGTATCAGCTAATTTTTAGTTGGTTCAATTGTTATGTTAGGGACAAATTACAGAGGGCGTTTTTTGGAGGGACAGCCGCAATTTATCACGCAAGAATTTTTGAAGAGATATGGTATTTCATACATTTGAGGGAGGGTCACCATATTTTGTGTAACTATAGAAGGCAAGATGTGGCTTATTTAGTGCTTCATTCAAAAATATCAAATCATAATACATGGAGTCTATCAGGCAAATTATTGACAATTTTCCCCCACAAAACATGCTGTATCTGTATATATATGTTTGATAATGCATTTAAATGTACTTTGCTTGAATTGGGAAGTAAAACGTGCATTTGTGTACAAGAAATTGATTTCTGAATTTCATCTAAAAAGTTGGTTCACTATCCATGGTGTCTATGATGAAACTATGAATAGTTTTTTCCAATACAAAAATAGGTAAATCTTTGCATTTGTGTACTCTTGATTATTGATATTAATGTTCTTGATTAGACTAGAGTGGTTACAAGTCTGTGGTTGTGTAAGAAATTTGATTTTGGAATTTCACCAAAATGTCGATTCACTATGCATGGCGGTCTATGATGAAACTATGAATAATTTTTTTTCAGTACAAAATTAGATAAATCTGTGCATTTATGTATGCTGGATTATTTACATTATTGTTCTTGATTAGACTAGAGTGGTTACAAGTCCATGGTTGTGCAAGAAATTTGATTTTGGAATTTCACTGAAAAGTTGTAGACTGAAAGATTCAGTCGTGTGCGGACGCTCGGCGCACTGCGACCTACGACCCTTTAGTAGTGAAGGGTCGTAGGTCGCAGTGCGCCGGAGCGCCCGCACACGACTGAATCTTTCAGTTTAGAGCATTTGAAGATGCACCGTAAATCGAATCCTAAGGCGAAGCATATAATGCTAATGGATCGCAACTGTTGCAATGGACACACACTCATACTCAATCGTTCGATGTAGTCTGCTTCACCGATATCTGCTTAAAGCCATTTTTGATGAATTACAATTGTCAGGCATGATAGACCCGGAGAAAAAGAGGTGGAGCTGTTGGAGTAAATCTCTGTCTTGGAGCCAAACGAATGTCACACTTTGAATCTAACTAAATCTGGGTTGAAGTAAAAATGCAATATAGGAGCTTACTTGTTGGAACATAGTACAGACCACCGTCTTCGACTGTGCATAACCTTCTGAACTATTGTTGTCATTGAAAATGTGCAAAAGTCTGGCCTCCCATAGATTGTTGTTGGAAATTTCAACATTCCAAATATTACATGGAAATCAACATCAGAGCAAGTGTGTATGACGCCAAATGATATAAGCAACTTCTTTTTGTATGAAGTAATTTAAAACTTCAATATCAATCAGGACTGTTTACTGCCAACAAGAGGGAGCAATTTTCTTGACCTGTGTCTGTCAAACATTGGCAAAGTAAGCGTTGAGGTCGGAGAAAACATTATAACCTCTGATCATCAATCCATGTCTGTATTATTGCAAGGCATAACAAAAGGTTGCCATTTCACATAGAGAGATGTACAGTTTTAAGAAAGCCAACCGGAAAAATCTAAAATCCGATTTGTAGCTATTTCTTTGGATTGATTTCCTAACAAGTGTCACCGGTGAGGAGTACTGTATGGAGACTTTTTATGATCTAATTATGTCAGCTGTTAAAGACCATACAGAATAGATATAATAATAACAGGACAAGAATCTCCACAAACAAACAAACAAAACAAGTTTATTCAGACACGTGCCTATTAATGACTATTTTTGCTACGGCGCAATTCTCGAAAGAAAACAAATTAATATTTGTATTTGTATAATTAAATTATAAATTACGATACACCCATTGCATAAATTGTAAAAAATTTAATGATTAGATACACAAGGGTTAATCGCAGCAAAAACATCAAAAACGTCAATGCAGGCAACTGTGTGAATATTTCCCACTAATATTTGATCCACGTTTCAACAAGTTTCGTTATGTATACACAATAAACATTATTTAATTGTCTATTACATGGTCTGTCAACATGGTGCAAGTGTGACGTGCACTTTGGCAACTGAATTCAACGAGTGTCGACAATTACAACGCACCAAGCGTACACAGGCCGTGGATTCAGGAGTAGATAAGGTGGCTATAGTTGATTCACAGTACAGATACATTGAAAACGTATTGAGTTACATTACTTCGGGTTTATTAGTTTTCTTGCCCGTCTCGTTAAGCATGCCTTTACAAATATAAACCGCTGAGCTCTCTGGTAACTTTTCATCATTCAATGACGCAGTGGAATGTTTGCGGTCTCGCTTTTGTGTTGATCAAGTTTAAAAATGGAGTAAAATATTTGGATTCAAATTTGGAAAATTTCTGAATAATATCACATTGCTTATAACGTTTAATTCTTAAGATGACGTTTTTTTATTTAGAACGATCGCTATATTGATTTGCATCAGCAATGAAAAAACTACTATTTGGCCACTGAAGCTAAATTTCGGAATCTTACCAGGCTATAAAGTCATATGTCCCAAAATTTTCTTCAATATTAAAATTTTTAATATCAGATTTGAACCGTACCTATACTAAAACACGCTGTGCTCATGACGGAGGTGCAACCAAATCTGTAGCGCTTTCTTGATGTGCCCTAGTCTCGTAAGACTAAATAGAAGCAAGCAACGAAACAAGTTGGTTGTTAGAAAGTGACAAAATATGTCAGCTTTGAGTTTTAGTTTTTTAGGTCGGATAAAACTCTTGGAGTATAACTCTTCTTGTGCATATAGTACGGTAATTTAGACATGGCGACTTCGGGCTTCGACAAAAGACGGGTCGACTTTTACATTCATGAAGAGGTCTCGTATGAAGGCCTTATCCTATGCATACTGCAGGCGAGACCAAGACTTTGCAACCATGTTATTATGTCTCCTAAATTGGGCGCGACATGACTAGCTTCTTGGTAACACTTTAGCAAATAACATGTTTACATTGACACAAAACAAAATAGTTGGCGACAAAACTACTTCAAGTACACAAAATGTGAAAAACAACGGAATTTTTGACTGAATTTTATAAATGTACATCAAACAAAGTTTCGAAAGAGAAAGTAATGAATGAAAACATTGAACTGCTGTTGATATTAATTTACTCACAAGGGGACCTGTTGTTCTATTGTCAGAGTGTCATGTTTCTGTGATTCTGCTTTGCTCGTATAGATTCATTTCAAAAAGTTTAGATTCCGTTCACTTCCACTTTATTGAAACCACAGCGAATAGTTACGCCACACGGTATCAACAAAATAGTGACTTATTTCATGATGGAGGATGTCTAGGTGCTACATCCATGCTATTTTTCATCGCAACCATTTGTCATATTGAGCTGCAAATAGAGAATTAAAAAAGCTGGAACTGTCAGGATATGGTGTCAGCAACGAGGAACAGGTGATGTTATCTTTGTGGTGTGGATAAATCAACAAAAGCCAAACAGCATTAAAGAAACATGACAAGAATATCATTGGGCTTAGCAAATCCATTCAAAATTGCTTGTCTTTGTAGCAATCTCATACTAAATCATGCAGTCTACTTTCGAGTCCTATGGACTCTGTATCAATCGTACAACCGATCAGCATTCATCGGGTAGTATAGAATGGAACATCCTCTGGTCCTGGAGAAATACTGGGTCGTGCTGAACTTCTATATTATTGATTTGCTCACCCTTGTAATTTAACAAATGCATCACCATGCAATAAAATGACAGATCTCACTCATCTATAAAGAAATAACTTTGTGTGTTTCAAAGACAAAGAACAAAATCACTATCAAAATTGACGAGAAAAATTTCTTAAACACAATGTAAAAAAATACTGTACCATTGTGCAACTTATTTCTATAGAATCTCATCAAACATGCTACTCACCGATACTGTTTACATGTGATTACAAAGTGTGTCATAAATTTGGTCAGTATATGTACACACTGACATCACACATAGTGACATACTTGGGAAAGTGCCCCCTGGTGTGCATTTTGCATACATAGGCCATAGTGTATGCCCCTGTTTGTGATAGATATTCATTTATTTTAATTTACCGACCACCTACAGTTTGATGACGAAAAAGTGGTTGCCCGACCGACATCCACTATAGAAATGCAGAACGAAAGATGCCCCTGGCTCAAATCAATGCATGAAGATTGGAGATATCAATATATGGGTAATTGTAATCATGGTCCCTTACGTTCTATACAGATCTGTGTGTGGCTATGTACGGTATCTCTATTGTGGCGATACATTTTTAGAATATTACTGTTCCCCAATTTATCAATAAAATTCAGCGAAACGGAATTAAAAAACGAAAACACTGTTGGTACAACAGCCGTAGTGGGCAGTTCCGTTGTTAGGGAATTTTAAGTCAATAAACTGGATTGAGTAAAGGTATTCCTTTACATTCTTAATTTCTATAGAAAAATATCAGATATGATTTACATTGTTGATATGATTTACATTGTTATAAATTACATTGTTTGTTGAAAAATTAAACAATAGACAGGACAGCAGTTTGTGCCTGGCTTTCTGTGCAATATTCGACATTCTTGTTCATCATTCACGCTCCTCTCGGCAAGAACCCTTGAGGCCTCATTTCCTCTTTTCCGACTCCTCTTTAAATTCACTAACTTCAAGAGACGGAGAAGTTTGGCGGGGGCTTTGTTTTGAACTGCTGTCTCCATTTTGCATATCCTCAAGTTGCTCCCTGTATTCTATTTCATCTCGCACGACTTCAGCCGCTTGTTCATTCCCGATCGTCTTAAGATCTTTCTAACTCAAGCAGTGATTCTTTTAGAGAACGATTTTTTATGTTAATTTTAACATGGAAGAAAAAACAGAGAAGCCTATTGAACGGACTTCGCGATCCTCCTATGGTAGCCAATTGAGAGGGATTCAGTCCATATTCACCACCAAACCCTTCCCAATCTGTTCCATTACCACGTTTGACATCCATTATCTCACAAAGTAATCGCCATCGATTGGAACTGATATTGCTGTCGAGTGGGCTCCAATCGTCATTCCAGTTACGAAATAATTCGGGAATACTGTCCCTGTCGCCTCTTGCTCTGAGGCTGACTCACTAGCCTACAGTAGACAAACGGGATAGAGCAACAATTATATTTAATTTTTAAGGCTTGATACAACAACCGCTTAAAGAAGGAAAATACATTGAAACTTTCAGGCAGTAAACCAGAAGAGAGTGAGTCACTTGGCACCTCAACAGTTTTGACGTCCTTACATTACTGGAGGTATTCACGAGGAATGCTAAATAGGAGCACTCGTGGTGACGAAACAAAATAAGCTGACTGTTGTCACATAGTGAACAAAGTTGAGTGACAATAAAAAGCAAAGCTTCATTCACATATACTTACACTGGTGCTCTTTCTACGTTCCAATAGATCGATTTCCGTTTCTTTGTCGGACACATCGAGGGATACACAGACTGTGCAATGGAACGAGCGTGGAGGCTTGGAGTCAGGTGACTGGTACTCATATGTGTGCTTACACCGGCGACGCGACCCTCCTGGGCGATATCCCCGATACTTATTTCCTGAAGGCGCAAGAGAGAGAGAGAGAGAGAGAGAGAGAGAGAGAGAGAGAGAGAGAGAGAGAGAGAGAGAGAGAGATTTAACTACACATTGTACTATAAGACACAAAGTAATATTTAGTTTTAGACAAACATCAAACATTTCTGTATGTACAACAAAGCTTCAAAGCAAATACATCAGCAAGAAATATCTGAATTCATGTATTTGGCGTTACCTTTTGTTTACTACTTCCCAAGAGCCGCCATTTACTTTCATTAACGTCATTAATTTGTATCTTCAATATTCTATCGTGGATCGCGACACTGTAGGGTTTATATTCTGTCCACTTGTCAGTTCCCTGCAAATTTTTGAGACAGACATAACGACCATAATGTTGCAGTTGGGTGCATATGTGGTTGGGCACAATATGTCCCTTAAGACAAATGTTATATCACTGATGACTCCCGAAAAAATGGCACTGAAACGTTTCGTTGGTCCGATTACCTTACAATATGATTACCCTTTAGTCAATGTATATACCAGATATACCTGGTATAAACTATAAAGAGTACAAATAAGAGCACATTTATTGTTAAAAGTATAAAGGGCATATTGCAGTCTATACATGTGGTTGTTTCTTATAAATCACAGAGAGATTCCGAAATTGGCTCCCCTAACAAATAAGTGAAATCAACACACTAATATATTTTACCTGTTTGGCTTCAGCTCCACCAGCTGCCGATTCCGTATCGTACCAAGCGCCAACATGGACCCGAAAAAACTCGTCACCTTCAAAGGTACCCTTTGCACCGATTGTGATACGTCGTTGAGCTTTGTCGACGTCGCTGTCCTTTGGATCTGCCTCCGCAACGTAATCGGTGAAATGGTCAAGGAAGAGAAACACCGAACCATCTTTCACCAGTACATCATTTACCCCAGCTTTCCCACTTACTCTCCCCAGATTTTGTCATGGCGGTGAAATTCCAAGAATTCTCATCCACGGCGCTGTGCGGAAAGGAGAGCAGCACATCTTTATTGAATTTCGCTCCATCTGGACCACAGTGCACTAGTGGAGTAAGTATTACCTTTCCTGGATGGATTTCACCGTACTTGTAGGCGGTAACATTGCAATAGACTGGTTGTCTCTTTCCATCTTCGACAGCTCCTGGTGGAATTGTCAGGATAACATCTTTGTTTGGTATTTTCAGGTAACCGCCGTCGCTGTCGAATACGCTGCCGAAGAAGTTGCCTTCGTTGAATAGTTCCCCAACTCTGCAAGCGGCTGCAAACTTTTGAAACTTTTCAACAATCGCCCTCTCGACTGAGCGATCAGGTGTCTACATCAATATAAAAAAGTGAAACACTCTTCTAGTTACACACCAAAGCCAGAAAATGCTACCGATCTGTTATAGCATGGCTGGACTAAATTGAAAATCCAGACACTGATTTTGCTTTCGAGATGAAGTATTGTATATCATTACAGATACGAAGAATTAAGTAAATGTACCTCCCATCTTATCGTGTATGTTATCCATATTTCGATCATGTCAAACTATTTGCAAAATTGACAAAATAGTGAAACAATAGTGTAACTTTTCGATTCCCAGATTTGTGTTACCCGAAATCCTCACTAAAGTATGACTTAAGGAAAATTGCGAATAGTCCTGGAAACTTACTGGCAACTGTACTCTTGCTAAGTGCTGATATGTTACGCTGAGTACCTTCGGAACGATTTCTGTGGTACTTGTGGCTAGAATTTTGTTCTGTGGCGACATAGTGTGTTCCCAGCTATCCTTCTCGATGTCGCTGAGGAAAACACCGATGGAAGGTTTTCCGATCTTCTGTGAATAATTCATCGCTGAAATGGTGTTTAAAGTTCAATGTTAACAATCTTCAGATAACCAGCAAGGCTATTCAAAGTTTATGTAAAATCAAATCAGATATATTTTTTTTGTAAATGTTCAGAGGAAGGACATCCCACATTTTTTATGAATGGCTATGTCAAAGTTCTCGCATCGGGATAAAGAAAGGTTTTAAACTGGACTATGTACCGGAGAGAGAGAGAGAGAGAGAGAGAGAGAGAGAAGAGAGAGAGAGAGAGAGAGAGAGAGAGAGAGGGGGGGGGAGTTGTGTATCTATGTGTATGTTTGTGATTATTTTATTCGCTGTATACCGTGAACATCCATTAGGCCTACCTGTTCGACACATTGCCGAATACGTTGTTCTTTGGTCAAACAGAAAGATGACAAACTCTGTATTATCGATAGTTTCAATAATCTGAGGAGCAGAGGTAGAAAGGCAAACACTTCCGACACTGTACCCTTTGTTCGAGAAATCAGACGTTAACTCGGATGGCAGACTGTTCTTCTTTGTTGAACGACATCAGTGCCACATCGAACGGTCCTTGACGGTAATTAAGAAAAGGGTCAACGTCAATATGCAATAGGTTATATAACCAGTCTTTCAAAGCGTTGGTATATAACATTGTATCACTGAAACGACGGAGCCTAATAACAAAATCGCAGCTACGTACAATTAATTTCACTCATACGCAAAACGAAAAGTGCTTTAATGAAATCTGATCCATATAATAATCATGAACTTACCAACTTGTTCAGAGTCTTTAGTAGTATAATGACGTTTACCGGTAATCTCCAGGAGGGCACAGTACGCATCGTCTTTGATTTCTGATTCAGAGTCTTTACATATCGAGTACAAGACATCCATTAGTATTCTATCTTTTCCAATGCTCTCTGCGTTATCTTTATTCATGGCTAGCATCCATGACAGCAAGACTGTGTTTTTAATGGTGTTTACTTCCCAAGGTAGTGCCTTGGAACGGTTACAGCAAGGTACATATACGACTTCTCCGAGACAAAAGTTTGAAAATAGTGAGAAGATTAGAACCTTGTTGTTATCGTTCCAGGCTAAATCTATGAGATATTGGAGGATTATATCAGGAGTTAAAATTGTGCTTGGAGTCAAACCAGTGAACTCTTCATACAAAGAATACATTCTCAGCAATGGGATGGCAACCTGCTGTAAATTTTCCACGCACTCAACATGACGGTTTATTGACTCAGTCGTTATGTATCCCTGACAAGCAATTTGACTCAATACAGCGAATGAGAAAAACTGGATGTCAGGTTGTTTATGTGACGTGAACTTCTGTAGAACATCGGTGAAAGGTGGAGCTGCCATGGTTTGCGCTTGCCGCTGATATTTCGCAGAGATCAGTAACAATCGGAGAAACGCAACAATGATATTGTTTCGGATCTGTAATGTAAAGATACATGTATTTTAATGTGTTCGAGCATTTTGTATGTCGAAAATCTGCCGAAACTTTAGGCATCTACATCAACTGGCACAATTCAAGAGCAACCATTATCGCACGCCTGTTTTTACATGAACAATGTGTATGGTAAAGTTCAGTTTTTAAGCCCCTAGGATGGTGGCAAAGTCAAGATGGATATCCCTCTGAGATTGTAAGACTGCAAAAAGAGGGGGGCATGCTTTTTACACACAGCGCAGAAGAGAGGGTAACTTGACCTTTTTGTCCACCATAAAATACTTTTCAGTGTCCAAAACATTCCCTGCATGAGCCTCTGCAGTCAGTCAATGATAAGGTATGTACTATCTGTCTTATTAACATTTTGTTTCGGCAGAGACTTACTTACCCCAGTTTTTACCAGCGGAATTGAAAGGTTCCTTGCATGTTCTGGGATTTACGTGCAAATTAACTGTTCAACAAAGACCTGGCATTTGTTCAGAGTTTATGATGTCAAATTACTGATATCGAACTCTTCTGTACGAAACATATGCGCAAAAAATATCATAGGAAATAAAAATTTTGGAATATAGGTATGTATAACTTTGGTTTTCATTGCCAATTAGTATTGGTATAAGAATGTGATGTATAAGAAATATATTAAATATAAGTCTTTGCATACTCTGTCAAGGTACCATAGATTGCGGTTCATATCGAAGACTTAAACTTGCGCACAAATTTTCCTTCAGTAAACTGTTTTAAACCATTCCCTTTCGAAATCAATGAAAAACAAGGGGTCATCGTGCAAAATTGATGCTAGAGAAACAAATTACCGGGCTATTAAAAATTCAAAATGGCCGCTATCATTGTGTTAACTCTATGGGGGGGGGGGGGGTGAAATTTTCGATTTTCACAACAATAAGCCATTTAAAGGACACATTTGGTATACTTGGAAAAGCAATTTGCCTGACAGTGAATCCTACAGGCAATTTAGTGCAGAATTAAGGAAGTAAACATGTTGTAAAACATATCGACAGTGACGATAGAAGAAGAGGAAGAAAAAAGAGGACCAAGAATACTGAATCCCTGTAACAACAAAAGGGCCGAAGCCACCCTGAATATTCAAATCAGCTGAATACTGTACATAACATTGATCGTAACATATTGCAGCCAGAGATGAAAATCTCTGGTAGCGATGACTATGATATCGTAGTCAATGAAACTTGCAGCGAGCAAAGCAAAGTGTTAAAGAACTTTAACTATCAGATGAGAAACAAGATTTACACACTTGGTTGTCATCAGGCAAGACTGGATCTTGTAAAAGTGACAGCTTCTGAACGAAACGTGTGAAGTATCTGCTAGTAAGTAGACATTTGTTGAATAGCTCACTCGAACTGCTGCACATGCTGTAATAATCAAGTGCATTTGGTATCAAGAAACTTGATACTGGGTGATTTTCCTCCAGTCCCGTGAGTAAATTGTACAATTCTCTGCACAAGCCATTAGCAAATACTTCAGCGTTTTGCATTTCAAATAGCCATTCCTCAATAGGAGCGTTCTGTTCAATAGTTTGGGCTGTAATGAACGTTATGTTTGGTAATATAGTACTCAGTGTTGGTTGATCAGGGTAGAGCAATGCAGGAACCGGTACAAATTCAGGGAGTTGCAACTGTGAGAGCGCTATGTCAGTTATGAGATCTTGGGTAACATCACTTTTTTCTGACCAGGTTTTGCGTGAAGAAGACCATATCACTGCCAGGATTTCCCAAACATGCAACATTGGACCGGGGTGATTATATTTCCCTTGAACATATGATAGCATTTTTGGAAGTATCTTCCCTGTATGGATCTTGTCGATGAACTCAACATTGCTCGGAAGAGAAAATAATTGCAATATCACAAACAGGAGATCATCCAGAAGACTGGGCAGACTTGAATTCTGCGAAAAAGAACAAAAATATTACATTTAAACATTAATATATGCAATCGAGAAGGTAATTGCAACTTCGTTTACAGCAAGAAAGGGGAAAATTTGACGATGACTTTACACCAGATGTTGTTGTATCAGTCATATACACCAGACACTTTGGTTATATCTGTTCTCAACTTGTTTCAAAAGTGGCAAGTACTTAGAGGTGAAAATAACACACCGTAACAACGGGATGGCCCTACCTCAGACACAAGTACATATGCAGCCTTCTTCTGTCAGATAATCCTCTGACAAGTTATGTCTATGTATGTAGGGCAACGGAAGTTTGAAATTCAACATGTCTGCTAATATTAATATTTACAACTACAGTATGATATAGACAATGTATGATATATACCACTGATACAATTTGCCAAGCTCTTTGCTGTAATTTAAACATTTGAGGTAAGTAGATATATCCTTGTGGCATCAAAAGTCTCACTAATGATCGTCACATTCATGTCTTCATTCCAAAATTGTTTGCATTAGGCTGCTATCACAAAAAGTGTGAGGGGGATGGCTGGAGGAATTCAGGGGATGGTCATCGAAAATTTGGGGGTACTGAAGGGGTACCTTGAAAGTTTTGTGCTGCTTATTATTGGGGACCTGAAAATTTTTGGACCTTTACATTACACAATACCAAGGTTTGTCAGGGAATTCATTAAAAATGAATAACATTTTAATGTCATTCAATTGTTCTAATGTTAGTAACAATAAAACAGAATCTAGATACATTTTGTCATACTTAATGACTTTATCTTGAAAAAATCTAAGCATGTATGATTTTTCGTAAAAATCCAAACAAGTTGGCCTAGGGATGGGGCTGAAGCTGCAACTGTTGATAACTATTTCAATATTTCTATGCAATATATCAAATACAGTTTCTTGTTGTCTGCCTACAGCATGATGAAACACACAATATTCAGTTTGTCGACAAACCCTGCATATAAAAAATATGTAATGGATGATAATTGAATTAGAATCTAGACTGAAAGTCATCTGTCAATGATACGAATGTACAGTACAATACACAGGCTGTGTTAGCAAGCTGAATACTATACAGTTCAACATGCTGTAGGGAGTAGAACAAGAACACAGTTGTATAAACTGAACAAAAATAATGGTCATAATACAGCTACTGCCTTGCTACTACAGTGTCACTGTAACTGCATAGCGGCAGTGATAGAGGTAGCTCTGACTCTGATGTAGTTGAAGAAGAGTTTTTGTCAAATGATGCTCATGACAGTGAAATATACTTGTACATACGATCAGACCAGAGAGCAACACATGATATGAAAACCAGGAAACTTGAAAGTTATCAGGGATTTTGGAATTCTGGCATATGAGAATAATCAAATATTAAAGAAGAAAGATGGGGTCAACGTACGTCACCATGCTTGATTTTCTAAATTTTCACATTCTCATTGTAAAATAGCACAAAAGTAAAACTTTGAACAGTAATTACACAAATTTAAATGAAAAAAATGCGTGAGTGAATGAAGATTTATTGTTTATTTTATGAAATATTTTAATCTTCCAATATTATTAATTTTGAGTCTAATTCTTAGGCTTATGATGTATAGTACTTTGAAAAAATATTTTGGTAGATCATGGTTTATTGTGCTCAGTTTTTCAAAATTTGGCAAAATTTAGCAAGGAATTCACAATTTGCATACTCTCTCATGATCGTCATCTTGTGTGCTCTTCAGCAGGTTCCATTGAACTCTAGTCAGCTTAGACTGCTTAATACAAACAATTCACTGATGCTTTTAAAAACGAATCAATTTCAGAACTTGCCTTATAGGAATATTAATCTACAAACTGCTAGTAACAGGTAGTGTCGAACATCTGCGAGTAGAACTGCCAAAGACATGTCTATTTTTACTTTGCATGCATCCCTAATAGTATGCGGCTATATTATAATTGGGGGGGGGGGGACTAGAAAAATTTTGATCATATAGACGGGGGGACTTGAATTTTTTAGGGCACTTAGGGGGATTTGAAAAAAAAAAAGATTTCAATCGAGATTCCTCCAGCTCCCCCTAACCAACCGTTATTTGTGAACGCAGCCTTCAACTTCTTTATATTTCACATAACTGAATTCCGTAACTAATGAAATCAAACACATCTATACTTCCCAGTTGTTTGTATCTTTCTTGGATATTTTCATTCGTCAACAAAAAAAGGAGAAGACGAACTATGTCTGATTTAAAAAACTCACGAGAGAGATTCTCACTGTATTTTGCGTACCAAGCTAGCCAGCGTAGGAGTGTGAGCTTCATGCGAATTGCTGGTATAATTCCTTCGAGGCTGATTGCATCGGCTCTATCATGCACGCTATGTCTTGCCGGATGAACTCCAAAGGATGGTCTTCGCTTAGGTAGTCAGCGAATGATGTAAGCGCCCTTACTCCCCCTACTGCTACTCTGAACTTGTCAGCGAAAAGAGTCAGAAATTCGACGCCATCACTTGGGTCCGAGTAGTTAATAGCGGTGGGTAACTTTATTGAGGGTTTATCTCGTTTGATCAATGCATGGTTGATTGCGAGAAAGGTCACCGCCCATCTGCTGATGCTGACGTCAATTTCACGACCTTCTTGAACCATCTTACAGAGCAAATCAACGGTAGTGTCATCAATCGTTTCCTCTCCGTAACCATGGTGTGCAATTGCAGTAATGAGTCTGAGAACGTCACGTACAAAATCCGTTGCTTCCTATAGGGAAATATAGAGGTATATTGTCTAATTTGTAAGTTAGAAATCATGAAATTCAATGTTAAATCCAAATCCATATGACATGTCCAGGTTATTGTTTCAAGAAAGAGTAATGTATTTGGCACGATTAAACTTGTTTTGGGATGTAAACGTTGCGTCTTTGAATAAGATCGAATTCATTACTTGTACAAATCCCTCAATATTTTACTTGCATTAAACTTTCAACTTTTGAACTCCCGTTTTGGACTAGGGTTGTCGCATTTTCAACTTTCGAACTGTTATTTTTGACTAACTCCTATTTTTGACTAATTCATAGAGGGCGAACACGATCAAAATGAGCTTCAAGCTAGTCACATGCGACCTACCACAATGAGCTGGTGTCATTAGCTCACGTGTTCACACAGTGAGCTTATGTTGCAGCGATGTCTGTCTGTCTGTGTGTTTGTCAGTCTCTCTGTCTGTGTGTCTCTGCACCAGTCTTTTGGCCCGATATCTCAAAAACGGCTTATCAAATCAGAATCAAATACAGAGATTAAGTTTGCAAATGGCAAGAACTAATTAGTTTTTGGTGCGTGTGGGTTAATACTTTTGTTCATTTGCATAATTAATGATTTCAGAAAAAACGGATAAACATTGAAAACGGCTGCAACACAATTTGATTACATTTCCTACATGTGTTGATAACACAGGATATGTTAGCCGTGAAAGGTATAAAGGAGTGACATGAAAGATAATTGCTAATTTGCATATTTAATGAACTTTCCTAATTAGGGATATATCTAAATTGACTAGACCAAAGTTGATGAAACTTGGTATGTATATTAAGATACTATGATTTAAAAATATTTAACTGCAATAGATTATGAAACACGTGAGCATTTTTCGTTCATATCTGGTTATCCCTTGCCGACCTTATCTCCGCGCATGTTCGAACAATTCAACTTAGTTTCTATCCATAAAACAGCTCAGTTATCTACTATCGGAACCTGAAATCACTTTCTGTTAGACAGCTGTTTTTCATCTTCTTGTGTCTATATGATTCGCGTCTCATCATTGCTAAGGGTGTCCTATATGCTGTACATATCTAAGTCTTTCAAATTTGATTTAAATTTTGCCAGAAATATATCATATTTCTGGCAAAGTACTCAGAATGCGCGACTTTGCCGAAATGCTGACATTTCGACAAATAATTAGATACAGTCAAACTGTAAACAAATGTCCTTCATAAATACGTTCAATGTCTGAAAATGAATCAGTCTCTAAAGAATAGATAGCCATGCTCCATGAATGGGCAGACGTTTATCCTCACTTTTTATAAAAGCATAACGTATTTTAATATAATGTAAATATGTAAATATTCAACATCGATTTCGTGATGAAGACCGAAATTCGCGACAGAACCGGATCGGCAGCTATCCTGGCGAAGGATATGCAGTGATTAAAATCGACAGGGGATACCCAAGTATAAACTGAAAATGCTCACATGTTTCATCACATATTGCAGTTTTGTGTATAAATTCAACTTTTGCCACATGTTTGCAACTTCATTGAATTGTTCATGGTCAACACACGAACAATGCCAACCACATCATCATCAGATATGCAAATTATAAATTACCTGACGACATGGAAATGCAAAATGACTTTCAATATTGTTTTACCTGGTATCACCAATGTAGATAGCATGTTTCACCAACATTTATCAAGTAAATACAAGTATATATCCCATATTAGGAAAGTTCATTAAATGTGCAAATTAGGAATTTGCTGAAGCAAAGTGCTAAATGACTTTGAATAATGTAATCATAGTGTCTTCAATGTACATAGCAAGTTTCGTCAACTTTGGTCGAGTCAATCAAGATGTATATCCTTAATTAGGAAATTTTATTAAATACGCAGATTAGGAATTTGCTGACGTAAAAAAATTTAGCGACTTTAAAAATTATCTTCAATGTACATAGCAAGTTTCATCAACTTTGGTCCAGTAAATTCAGATAAATATCCCTAATTAGAGAAATTCATTAAATATGCAAATTCGGAATTGGCGGAAGTAAAAATGCTTAATGACTTAGAATATTGTTGTATCATAGTATCTTCAATGTACCTAGCAAGTTTCGTCAACTTTGGTTGAGTCAATCGAGATATATATCCCTAATTAGAAAAGTTCATTAAATATGCAAATTAGGAATTGCCTGAAGTAAAAATGCTTATTAACTTCCAATAATGTTATATCATAGTATCTTCAATGTACATAGCAAGTTTCATTATTTTTGGTCATGTCAATGAGGATAAATATCCCTAATAAGCAGTCCGGGTAATGTCCATATAGAGGATAGTTTGGAAGAGCCAATGGCATACCGTATATGTAATGAGCTCGAGGTTAAGGCAAGAACCAATCACATACTGTACATGTAACGAGGGTTAAAGGTTTGTGTGAACACGTGAGCTAAAAACGGCACTGCATCGGTTACCATTTGCATGGACTCTCTAGCGCATCACACAGGGATAACCCGAGAAATCCGATGACGTCACGTGACGTATCTATGACGCGTTCTGACGTAGAATGGCCATGAATACACATGCATTTCGTTTTAGTGAATGCAATGAACGAAGCAATTTAGGGATGCCTACACAAATACTGAAAGCCGCTAAGAAAAACGCCGGTGGTTTGACTTCGATGTGGGAATGTTGGAATGGGAGTTCAAAAGTTGTTGGTACGAAAGTTGAAAATGTGACTCCGAGCCCAAAATGTGAGTCGGTCAAAAAGAAATCTTCCATACCGTCGAAAACAATCAGTGTAAATATTATATTTAAAGATGCTCTGACGATATTTTCTCCAATTTATCATTGACAGATAAAAGTACCAAAATATGTGCTGCAATTTATATAGTCTGTCAATACTTTCAAAACTATTCCTCAAACCAATACAGCATAAATCTACGAAGACTGAATTTCTCAAATAGGTATTTGAGAACTGAAATAGCGTATAGAAGTGTGAAAATTTTGAAAAATATTAGCTAATGGGCAAGAGCCATCAGGGGTTTCGTAAGCTGGAAGAATATTCTTCTCTAAAATCACCGAAAGAAACTGTTGAAACATTCATGATGATCAAAAGGGCACCGTCGAACAATGAGCTGTGATTTTATAGGATATTTGTCATTATAAGAGTTAGAATAAATAAATAAATAAATAAATAAATAAATAAATAATAAATAAATAAATAAATAAATAAATAAAAGTTGCAAATAATTATTTCCTATGTGACTTACGACTTCATTCGTTTTAGCATTTCCGTATACATATCTTAGAACAACCTTCAAAAGTCCGATCCCTGTGCTGTTTATCACAAACGCATCTACCACTGCTTTGCTTGTCATAGCTGTTTGTCCAATAGCTTTTATCAGATTCCACAGGCGGCGGCGTTGTGATGTTGACATACTGAGTATTTCCTTTCAGGTTTGTTGCCAGAAAGTTCGATTGCTTCTTCACTGGCATTCTGAATAAATCCAGAATCAGCGAGAAACTGTCCAACAACTGGTGTAATCTCAGACATGTTTAATCTTGAGTGCAAAAGACCTTCATTTACGGCCGCGACGTTCTCTTCACTTGCCTTTAACATAATTCCAGCATTTGCTATATCTTGTTCACGTTCAGCGAATAAAATGCTATCAAAACCAAGGCTTTTCCCGGTAATTAATGTACGCGAAGTCGAGTGAAGTATACGCCAGTAAACACTAAATAAGTCATTTTGGGTCAGATATCTCCAAACGACTTTTCTTGGCATATTTGTAACAGCAAATCCAGTAGTTTCTCTGTCAACCATGCCCATCTCTGCAAGAGATAAAAAGGCTTGAGCATAACTATGATATACGACGAATAAGCCTCCATACTTAATTGTCTGTACATGTTCCAGCACTTGAAACAATACGCGAGCACATTAATACCTCAATATACTTTTACTGCTCTACCGGTGACGAGAATACTGTTCTGTAGAGACCAGTTCACTGCAATGCCTTAAAGGTTTTGGGAAACATCATTGACATCTATTCACATCTATAATGACTCAGGTCGTAGATATCCCGAAGTCAATGCGATGCTATTCTTTTACTATCTTGTTCGGACTCGCGCAGACCACAAAATGCAATCAGACTCAGCCAAATTCATCTGACCCTTTCTTACAACGCAAGGTTTAATTCTTGTTTTTTATTCGAAAGACTGGGTCTTCGTCATATTCACTTCCATAACTGCTCTATCATTCATTTCAAGAACACGAGTTTGCCTTTAGTGGATCCTATTACACGAGAATACAGACTGAGCAGTGTTATACACCAAGAGAATCTCACATAATATTGAACCATTGCGGCACTTCCAAGTTGACGAACTCCTTTGAGAAACAAGTCATCGTTGATGACACAGTCCCCACTTGTTAATGGGTACTTTGATTACAGGTCCTCAGAGAGGATAGAGTCCTCTTTATTAGGTCTGTGATAAAAATACTTTGATACAGATGGCACTCAATGGCCAAGAATGAGTTCCATGGTGATGAAAACATAAAACCAATTTAGGCCACTATCCTAAAGGTCATTAAATGAGACAACTGGGAATTAGTTGACAGGATGTTGCAAAACATTTTTTCATACTATCCTAACACTAATAGATTATCACCGGTACCATATTTCATAAAGTTTAATGCAGTATTTACAACACTATGAGATCAACATCTGTATCAAGTTTCATCAAATTTGACGTTGTATTTGTGGATATATCACTCCAAGTCTAATTATGAAAGTTCATTACATATGCAATTACAAATTAATTACAATGACACTGATAAATGTCTTTTTCACTGTTAAGCAATGTGAGCTTAACATCTGTACAAAGTGTCATGAAATTTGATGCAGTATTTCTTGACATATCAGCCTAATTATGGAAAGTCAATAATTGACATGATACTGCTTACATGATGTGAAACAACTTGACAAGCATGTACGAAATAGGTCAATGTCCTTGTACCAACTTTGAATGATACTGGTGGAAATATGTCTGAGTTATGGCGCAGTACATGAGAAAATCGTAACGAAATCGCCGCCACACAGCGATATTTGATCTTACTGTTTAAAAAATCAACATGTATATGTATGACATAAATCATGATCAATGTCCAGGTACAAACTTTAAATAAAATCAGTTGAGACTTGCCAGAGTTATGGCTCTCGACATGAAAAAAAAAACAAAACAAAATTGCCACCCTGTGGCCATATCGGACCATATCGAGAAACAAATCAAAGTACATATTATTTATACTATAAGTCAATGTCCTTGTACCAACTTTGAATAAATTTGCTTGATACATGTCTGAGTTATGGTTCAGGACATGGAAAATTGTAAAAAAAATGGCAACATGGCGGCCATATTGGATCGTATCACAAAACAAATCAATGTGCATATGTATGACATAGGTCAATGTCCTCGTACCAACTTTGAATAAAATCAGTTGAGATATGCCTGAATTATGGCTCTGTACACGATAAAATTGTAACAAAATGGCCGCACAGCAGCCATATTGGATCATATCACAAAACAAATTGACGTGCATATCTATGACATTGGTCAATGTCCTTGTACCAACTTTGAATAAAATTGGTTGAAATATGTCTGAGTTATGGCGCTGTACATGAAAAATCGTAATAAAATGGCCGCCTGGCGGCCATATTGGATCGTATCACAAAACAAATCAACATGCATATATATGACATAGGTCAATGTCCTTGTACCAAGTTTGAATAAAATCGGTTGAGATATGCCTGAGTTATGGCTCTGTACATGAAAAAATCGTAACAAAATGGCCGCCTGGCGGCCATACTGGATCGTATCACAAAACAAATTGACGTGCATATCTATAACATTGGTCAATGTCCTTGCACCAACTTTGAATAGAATCGGTTGAGATATACCTGAGTTATGGCTCTGTACATGAAAACATAACAAAATGGCCGCCTGACGGCCATATCGGATCGTATCACAAAACAAATCAATGTGCATATGTATGACATTGGTCAATGTCCTTGTACCAACTTTGAATAAAATCGATTGAAACATGCCCGAGTTATGGCTCTGTACATGAAAAAAATCGTAATAAAATGGCCGCCTGGCGGCCATATTGGATCGTATCACAAAACAAATTGATGTGCATATGTATGACATTGGTCAATGTCCTTGTACCAACTTTGAATAAAATCGGTTGAAACATGTCTGAGTTATGGCTCTGTACATGAAAAAATCGTAATAAAATGGCCGCCTGGCGGCCATATTGGATCGTATCACAAAACAAATTGATGTGCATATGTATGACATTGGTCAATGTCCTTGTACCAACTTTGAATAAAATTGGTTGAAACATGTCTGAGTTATGGCTCTGTACATGAAAAAATTGTAATAAAATGGCCATCTGGCAGCCATATTAGATCGTATCAGAAAACAAATCGAC